>NC_057809.1:416433890-416473218 GCF_018294505.1 Triticum aestivum
CGAGCTCGCCGGTGAACAGTCCTCGCTGGATCCGACCTCGGTTTGTGTGCCGGGTCTAACCCTAGATCCGGAGGTGTTTTTATTCTTCTAAGTCCCGAAATTCTCAGCCCATATGCTCATGTTCCTAGCCCCGTAACTTTGCATCCGTAGCTCCGATTCATGCATTTAGAATATCAAAATGTTCATCTCAGAGAGTACATCAATAATTCCATTGCATCTTTTTCTTTTGATCTCATCTTGATGCCCGAAATGCTGTTAGAAGAGGGCTACTTGAGATATTTGTCAGATCTGCTAATCCGTTTAGGTTTTTGTAATTTTTGCCATGATTAATGTATGCATGATATGCCCTGATGCTCTACATATGTTTTGCTAAGGGTTTTGTCATCTTTCCAGAGGTGAAACCCATGTATTTTTGTGATGTGTGTGGTGACTAGTGCAAGCTTGCAAAGTGGTGCACTTGCTAATTCTGTTTTTAGGGACTTAGCAATTCCACTAAGTCCTTGATCTGTTTAGCTCATGTTGCCATATGTTCATGTTGTTTCCTAGTGATCCGTGCCTCTTTTGAGGATGATCAGTAAGGATGTTTTGTTAATATTGTAGTGCTCTATCCATCCATGTCATCCGCATCATGATAACAACTTCAAGATTGGTTAAAATTGTTGTTGCACCAAATTGATAATTGCATATGGGGTATACCGGTTTTGTTGTTTATTATATCCGGCCCCATTTAAATTGTTTAGAGGGTATAGTTTGTTATGCTACACCTCTTGCCATGTTAACCAACATTTAATATTGTGGAGTACCTAACCGAGAGTGAACTAAATAATTGATGTGGTGTCCGGTCAATATGCAACGGAGTTGCATATTGAGCTCCAATTAATTTGTAGGATTGCTTGTGCACTTTGCCATGCCATGCCTCTTTAATCCGGACATGCATCATACTTGTATGTGCATCATGCCATGATTATGTGAGGGTAGTTTACTATGTTGTGTGCTTCTTTCCGGTGTTTGCTTCTTCGGGTTGGTTCTGTTAACGTCGCGCTTGTGAGGAACCGTTTGACTACGTCCGTTTGTCTTCTTCATGGACTCGTTCTTCTTCCTTGTGGGATTTCAGGCAAGATGATCATACCCTCGAAATCACTACTATCTTTGCTATGCTAGTTTGCTCGCTCTTTTGCTATGCCATTTCTACGATGCCTACCACTTGCTTTCAAGCCTCCCAAATTGCCATGTCAAACCTCTAACCCACCTTGTCCTAGAAAACCGTTGATTGGCTATATTACCACTTTGCTCAGCCCCTCTTATAGCGTTGCTAGTTGCAGGTGAAGATTCAAGGCCATTCCTTGTTGGAACATTTATTTACTTGTTGGGATATCATTATATTATCTTGTTACCTTAATGCATCTATATACTCGGTAAAGGGTAGAAGGCTCGGCCTCTCGCCTAGTGTTTTGTTCCACTCTTGCCGCCCTAGTTTCCGTCATATCGGTGTTATGTTCCCGGATTTTGTGTTCCTTACGCGGTTGGGTTATAATGGAAACCCCTTGATAGTTCGCCTTGATTAAAGCTTTTCCAGCAATGCCCAACATTGGTTTTACCATTTTCCACCTAGCCTTTTCTTTCCCTTGGGTTCTACAGACTCAAGGGTCATCTTATTTTAACCCCCCCCCCAGGCCAGTGCTCCTCTGAGTGTTGGTCCAAAATGTCAGCCGCCGGTGGCTACCAGGGGCAACTCTGGGCTGGCCTACCGGAAGTTTGGACAATCTGAGTGTGCCCTGAGAAAGAGATATGTGCAGCTCCTATCGGGATTTGTCGTCACATTCGGGTGGTGTTGCCAGTCTTGTTTTAACCTGCCGAATTGTCTTGAAGAACCGAGATACCGAGTCTGATCGGAATGTCTTAGGAGGAGGTATATTCCTTTGTTGACCGTGAGAGCTTGTCATGGGCTAAGTTGGGACTCCCCTGCAGGGATTGAACTTTCGAAAACCGTGCCCGCGGTTATGGCAGATGGGAATTTGTTAATGTCCGGTTGTAGATAACTTTAACTTAACTTAATTAAAATGAATCAACTGAGTGTGTTACCATGATGGCCTCTTCTCGGCGGAGTCCGGGAAGTGGACACGGTGTTGGAGTAATGTTTGCGCAGGTTGCTCTCTAGTTTCTCGCTCTTGCTTTGCCTCCTCTTCTCGCTCTCTTTTGCGAATAAGTTAGCCACCATATTTTGCTAGTCGCTAGTTGCAGCTCCACTTATATTTACCTTGCCATACCTATAAGCTTAAATAGTCTTGATCGCGAGGGTGCGAGATTGCTGAGTCCCTGTGGCTCACAGATTACTATTACACCAGATGCAGGGCCTGATGATCCCGCTCCAGGAGACGCGTTTGAGCTCAAGTGGGAGTTCGACGAAGACTCTCAGTGTTACTATGTTTCCTTTCCCGATGATCAGTAGTGGTGCCCAGTTGGGGGTGATTGGGACCGTGTCGCATGTTGGGTTATCTTTTATTTTGGCGCCGTAGTCGGGCCATGAGTGTTTGGATGATGTTATGTTATTTATATACTTGGTTGACGTGGCGAGTGTAAGCCAACTTTGTTATCTCCCCTTTATTATTCATATTACATGGGATGTTGTGAAGATTGCCTAACTTGCGACATATGCCTTCAATGCGATTATGCCTCTAAGTCGTGCCTCGACACGTGGGAGATATAGTCGCATCGAGGGTGTTACATGAAGTTATCAACGAGTCTCAACAAACGAACTTTGGCTCCAAGCCAACCAGCATGGTATGCGTCAAATTCATCACTGAGTTTCTTGATCTCAGATTGAGTAGTGACAAGTTCTTCAGTTGTCATGGAGACAACACTTTTCTTCAGATAGCGCTCCTTCTTGTACTGTGCTTTCTTGATCTGCCTGGCCTTCTCAAATTTCCATTTTTCTTCTTGGATGAAGTGGGTCAGCATGTGGCTTTGGCCCGTAGTCAGCTTGAAGTCAGGCACGGGAGTGTTGGGGTCCTTGTGCCAAACGTCAATGTATTCGAGGATCAACTTGGGATCCAAAAGCAGTGGCGCATTTGTTCCCTTGGCTCTAGCGGCCCTGACTTCCCTATCTCTGATGATTTCAGCAAGTTCATCATCATCAGCTTCGTCCTCTTCAGACGACACTTGGAAGGCGACTTGCTTCTTCTGAGGACTAGGGCGAGGACCTCGTCCAGCAGTGGCCTTTGTCTTCACTAGAGAGGGTCCCGTTAAGGAATTTGGTGCAACTAAGGAACTAGCTGAAGATCCTAAGGCAATTGAGATGCCAGTAGTCCTTTGGCACGTGGCAAGATGCAGAGGTACATAGGACTTTGTCGAGCGGCCGAAGACTTTGGCGGAGGAGCTGAGGACTTTTGAGGAACAGGAGCAGCATGAGGAATTTGCCGTGAGGGCTTTGAGGATTCTGGCCATGAGGGCATTGCTGAGGAACTTGGCCGTGAGGGCACTGTTGGTGAAGCACTTGGCTTGCACGTAGGCTGCTTTAACATAGCCTTCTTTGGCTTGACAGCAGAGGCCTCAACAGAGGCAGCAGCAGCAGCAGAGTCTTCATCGAATTTCCTCACTGCTTGTTTGGCTTGCTTAGCGAACTTGGCTTGGCGCTTGGCCCATTCATCAGGATAATCCTCACCATGCTTGAGGCTGGTGGGATCAGCCATTTGGCCAGGTGCCAATGGAGGTCTTGGGCATGAAGGATTGAGTGCGAATTTCTTCATGTATTTGGGAGTAACATACCTGTACTCCCTCCACTCTCTTGCCCATCTCCTCTCTATCTTCTGAATGTGCACCTTGCGCTGATTTTTGTCTTCCTCAGGAGGTGTGCAGTACGCAACATATATATCATCAGGGATCTCAAACGCTGTGTTGACCTCAGCCCTCTTTCCTCCCTTCTGTGGCTTTTTACCGTCAGCCATTTTCTTCAGTTGAGGAATTTGAACAATTGAATCCTCTGAAGAAGTATGCAACTTTTCTTCGAGGAATGCTACAAATGAGTTAACTTGATGAGAACCTAGTGATTCAGCAGCTGACATGAGTACCTGTGAACAGAGTATAGTTGCGAGGAATTTGGAGAGGTCATATGCGTTCTCAGAAGGTTTTATAAAGAACAAGTTTGAGGAATTTGACCAGATGAGTCTTGAAGAATTTCACTAAGCGTTCTTTGTCTTAGGATCCAGAGATGTATAGATCAAAAAATCCACACATTTGAGGAATCATGAAGAAAAAATAGCTTAGAGAAACGAATCAAGAACAGATGATATGAGAGGTGTTTTAGTGTGTGAAGATATGAAGAAAAACACCTTTGAAGATTTTGTAGATAATCATTTGAATCAACGAGGGCAGTAAAAGTAACTTTTAATTACCCTGGATGAAGAACACAACGAATAGTGAGGTGGAGAGGTGAAGTTCGTCTGTGTAGACCTTCCACGCCCTAACTCGGCGGAGGAAGACGACTACGGCGGCGACGGAGTGAAGATTTCCATGGCCGGTGTGAGTACGGCGGTGACGAGGTCGAGGCAGTGAAGCTCTTCCTCACCGGCGACAATGAAGTAGCGGCTGCGCTAGGGTTTGAGAAGCTCGAGCTGGAGAGAGGTCGAGCGGAGTAAAAGAAGTGAGGAAGGGGAAGAGGGGTATTTATAGCCACGGTGAAAAACTGTTCGCCGAAGAAATTGGACGAACGTGCCCCTGACCCTTCTCATTCGCATGACATGTGTCACCCACGTACTGAGAGGTGGAGATCGTGTACGATCGTGGGTGAATGGATAAGTGTATCGTGGGATGTGGAACGGTTTGAGCGGCAAAGCCGAAAATTTAGATAAGATAGGTTTTAAAGTTCCGTTCGCAATTTATTCAGCTGACAAGGACACAATGAAGATTTTGAACGAGTTTCAAATAGAACACACATGAAGAATTTGTGAACAGATTGGGTTGAGTTTAGCATAGAGGGGGAAGGGTCCGATCACATTCACTTAGCAGAAAAACCAACTTGAAAAATTAGCAATAAGTAAATGCTGTAGAGGACATAAGCTCATATATATATAGCCAATGAAGAAAAACGACGGAAACAGTGAAGACAATGCAAAGTTGAAGGTTATGAACAACTGAGGATTTTCAACTTTTGGTGGTGGCGTGACCCACCGTACAAGAATGATGATTTCAGACACCGCGTACAACTATCGTAGGGTTGTGAGAATCAAAATCTTTGTTAATTTCTTCACACTAAGAGTGTTATTCTTCATTGATTGAGGAAAAACGTTTCTTTGTGTGTTGCACATCTAAGTCATCAATTTTGCATAAGTGTTAGGATGAGTGTCCTTTTCAAAGAACATTCAAAGATTCTAGGATATTTAACTCACACCGCAACTTGCTAAATCTCTTCTCATCCAAGGGCTTTGTGAAGATATCGGCTACCTATTCTTTAGTATTCACATGCTCAAATGTCGCCCTTCAACACATGATCACGAAGAAAATGATGACGAATCTAAATATGCTTAGTCTTTGAGTGCTGAACTGGGTTGTGAGCAGTCTTGATGGCACTCTCATTGTCACAGAAGAGAGGCACATTCTTTATGTTGACGCCGGAGTCCTTGAGAGTTTGCTTCATCCATAGCAATTGAGCACAACAAGAACCAGCGGCAATGTACTCAGCTTCAACAGTAGATAGTGATACGCAGTTCTGTTTCTTCGAGGACCAACAGACCAAGGATCGTCCGAGGAAATGACATGTACCAGATGTTGACTTGTGGTCCACACGATCACCAGCATAGTCAGAGTCAGAATATCCAATGAGATCAAAAGCCGAGCCCTTGGGGTACCATAATCCAAGTGTTGGTGTGTGAGCTAGATATCGAAGAATATGCTTCACAGCCTTATGGTGTGATTCCTTCGGTGTAGCTTGAAATCGGGCACACATGCAAACACTAAGCATTATATCTGGCCTAGATGCACATAAGTACAATAAAGAGCCAATCATGGAGCGGTATACCTTATGATCGAAGTCAATATCATTTTCATCAGTGCACAGATGGCCATTTGTGGGCATAGGAATTTTGACGCCTTTGCAATCTTGCATGCCGAATTTCCTCAGTACATCCTTGAGGTATTTCTCCTGAGATATGAATATGCCATTGCGTTGTTTACGAATTTGAATACCTAAGAAGAATTTCAACTCTTCCGTCATAGAAATTTGATATTCTTCACTCATCATATAGGAAAATTCATCACTATAACATTGGTTAGTACAGCCAAAGATAATATCATCAACATATATTTGGCACACAAACAATTCACCATCAAAAGATTTAGTGAAAAGAGTAGGGTCGAGTGAACCGGGTTTGAAGCCTTTTTTCATGAAGACTTCCTTCAAGGTGTCATACCACGCCCGTGGGGCCTGCTTGAGGCCATATAGGGCCTTGTTGAGTCTGAAGACCTAGTCAGGATTCTTTGGATCTTCAAAACCTAGGGGTTGAGGAACATATACTTCTTCCTCAAGCTTACCATTGAGGAATGCACTTTTCACATCCATTTGATATAAAGTGATATCATGATGGTTAGCATAAGCATGTAATATGCGAATAGCCTCAAGTCTAGCAATAGGTGCAAAAGTTTCATCAAAGTCAATTCCTTCAACCTGTGTGTAGCCTTGAGCTACGAGCCATGCCTTATTCCTCACCACAAGGCCATTTTCATCTTGCTTGTTGCGGTAGATCCACTTTGTGCCAATGATGTTTTGCTTGCGAGGATCTGGACGTTTGACCAGTTCCCAGACATTGTTAAGCTCGAACTGATGTAATTCTTCTTGCATGGCCTGAATCCAGTCAGGCTCCAGAAATGCTTCATCTACCTTAGTGGGCTCTGTGATAGAGACAAAGGCATAGTGCCCACAAAAGTTATATAAATGTAAAGCTTTTGAGCGTGTGAGAGGACCTGGCACTTTGAAGTAATTCATGATCTTTTCAACTTGCACTTGTTTTGCAATGCGAGGATGAGCTAGTTGTCATTGAGGAATTTGATCAGCATTCTCTTCAGCACCATTTTCTTCAGTATTTTCTTCAGGTGCATTAGCTCGACATTCTTCATGTTCTGTAATGAATTCTTTAGCAGATTCTTCAGTAGGAATGACATCCTCAGTAGCCTTGAACTTGATAGTTTCCTCAGGTGCTGGTTCATCTATCACAGTAGTTAGGTGCTCTGTTTGCGAGCCATTAGTCTCATCGAACCGCACATCTACAGTTTCAGCAACCTTGTGAAGAACGTTGTTGAAGACTCTGTAGGTGTGCGAGTCCTTTCCATAACCAAGCATAAAACCTTCATGTGCTTTCGGTGCAAATTTAGAGTTGTGATGAGGATCTCTAATCCAACATTTAGCACCAAAGTCATTGAAATAACTTACATTGGGTTTCTTATTAGTGAGGAGTTCATAGGCAGTCTTCTTGAAGAATTTGTGAAGATATACTATATTGATGATGTGGCACGCAGTATCAATTGCCTCAGTCCAGAAACGACGAGGCATTTTGTATTCATCAAGCATTGTGCGAGCCATCTCAACAAGAGTCCTGTTCTTGCGCTCCACGACGCCATTCTGCTAAGGAGTATAAGGAGCAGATAACTCATGAGTAATACCAAGTTCATCAAGATAGTCATCGAGACCGGAATTCTTGAACTTAGTGCCATTGTCACTTCTGATGTGCTTGATCTTCACACCAAATTTGGTTGAAGCCCTCGAGGAAAATCATTTGAAGACTTCCTGCACTTCATGTTTGTAAGTAACAAGGTGTACCCATGTGTAACGAGAGTAATCATCAACAATAACAAAACCATATTGAGATGCTTCATTTGGAACAACAGAATAATGATTAGGACCAAAGAGATCCATGTGAAGCAATTCAAATGGGCGAGTAGTGGTCATGATAGTCTTCCCTGGATGCTTGGCCTTTGTCATCTTCCTAGCTTCACAGGCTCCGCATAGGTGATCGTTGAGGAATTTGACATTTTCGATGCCAATGACATGCTTCTTCTTCGCAAGCGTGTGCAAATTCCTCATGCCTGCATGACCAAGTCGTCGATGCCAGAGCCAGCCTTCTGAAGCTTTTGCATGTAGGCACATGGCTGGTTGTGGTCCTGTAGAGAAATCAACAATATACAGGTCTCCTCTCCTAAAGCCTTTGAAGAATTTGGAATTGTCAGCTTCCATAACCACAACACAACGATGCTTGCCAAAGACAACAACCATATCAAGATCACAAAGCATTGAGATAGACATAAGGTTGTATCCTAAGGACTCGACAAGCATGACTTTGTCCATGTGTCGATCCTTTGTGATTGCAACCTTACCTAGACCTAATACCTAACTTTTTCCTTTGTTGGCAAAGATGATATGCTTCAGATGCGACGGAGATAATGGAGCATCCATCAATAGATTCTTGTCACCAGTCATATGATTTGTACATCCACTATCGAGGACCCACTCAGTGGCTTTGGGTTGATCATTCTGCAGATGAATTAGTGCAGCTTACAAACTCATATACTTCATAAGTGAAGAATATGACATCCATTCATCAGATCAATTTCATCAAGCAACAGAAAAGATAAAGCAGTATGAGGATGTGAGAAATGAAAGTTCATTTCTTCATGATTAGCCTGCGTCCTATCAGGCATGCTCAGGTCTCCAGCAAATTCTTCAGAAGATTACGTACGTTTGGAGACCTGACCCTGCAGAAGAGATTAGTTCTTTTTCTTCACCACCCACATATGAAGGGGTGGCAAAGAGTTCATCATTCTGCGAACTCCATAAGAGAAAGGTGGCATAAATGCCAGTCCATTTCGTTTCACATAAGAGGGGTTAGAGTAAGCATAAGAGTAAGCAGAGAAATTCTCCGAGGACTTATGGACATAATGATTTGAAGAATAATGCACATATCCATAATCCTTAGATCTTCCCTGTGAAACAGACGGGTTAGCACAATGATGTTCATATGAGGATGTTCATATGAGGACTTTGATCCTTTTGAGGAATATGATCCATGTGAGGAGTTTGGTCCGTATGAGGACTTGGATCCATATGAAGAATTTGGTCCTTATGAAGAATTTGATCTGGGATTCCTATTCTTCACAGGTGGCGTCATGATGACATTCACCTGAATATTTTCAAGGCATCTTTTGGGAACCTAGATTTTCTTCATAGGGGGACCATTCCTGCAGTTAGTGCCAACATATCTAGGAAATACTTCACCATTCTGATTTTAGAACATTTTATAGTTGGAGTCAAATGACTCAGCATCAGAACGAGGAGATTCACATGCAAATCCAGATAAATTAGATGGATCAACTGGAGGTCCCTTTGCAGCAACCCATGTAGTTTTGGGGTACTGCTCAGGCTTCCAATATGTACCATCAGCATTGAGTTTCCTCTCAAAGGCAATACCCTCTCTCCTAGGGTTCCTGTTGAGGATCCGCTTTTTAAGCACATCACAAAGAGTCTGATGCCCTTTGAGGCTTTTGTACATGCCTGTCATGTACAATTCCTTCAGCCTTGCATCGTCAGTGATACTAGCAATGTCCTCAGATGAGGAATTAGTGATAGAAGAGGCATGTGAAGAATTTGAAACATTTGCAGCATTTGAACATTCAGGTGAAGAACTAGCAGATTGACATTCAATGCATTTCAAACAAGGAGGAACAAATTCTTCCTGAGAAGCGCTGATTTGTTGAGCAAGTAATGAATCACGCTCCTTCTAAAGATCTTCATAACTCACTCTTAGCTTCTCAAGATCTTGCTTTCTTTGAAGTAAATCATAAGAAAGCTTCTCATGATCGGATAAGAGAGTGTTATGATGATCTTGAAGGGTGTCATACTTAGTATGAAGTCTCTGAAGAGTTTCAGCGAAAGCTTTTCACTGATCCATTTCTTCACCCAACATAGCATCGCTCTTATTTAGCATGTAATGAACTTTTTCCAAAGCTCTTTGTTGTTTAGTGGCATGGGAAGCAAGTTTGACATAGCTGGGTCCAAATTCATCACCAGATTCATCACCACTAGACTCGGATAGGTAGCATTCAGTTACCTCAACATCTTTTGCCATAAGGCATGATGCAGAAGATGATGATTCTGGTTCGAATGTCATTGCTTTGAGAGATTCCTTGAAGTCCTCAAACCAAGGATCATGGCGGGTTCGATGACCTTCATAGACCTCAGAGAGACAGTCCTAGATAAGCTTCACATGATCGAGATGCATGATATTCCTGAACTGATTTTGAGACAGACATGAGCAGATGACGTCCTTCGCCCTGAGGTTGAGAAGAGTGTACTTGCGAATGTCATCTGCTTCCGCCATCTTGCACAGATCGGTCAGACCAATCTCAGTGACGGTCCACAGCTCGCTGTTCATCGCCATGTGGCGCTTCTTCATCATGGCCTTCCACTTGGGATACTCATGACCGTCAAAGATGGGGCATGTCACTTTCTTCATACCTGCGGTCGACATAACTAAACTCCAAGCGGTTAAACCAAAATCACACAGAACAAGAGAGTACCTTGCTCTGATACCAATGAAAGTGCGTTATATCGACTAGAGGGGGGGTGAATAGGCGATTTTTATGAAATTCTTCACTGAGGAATTTGCCGGTGAGGAAATTCCTTAGCGAAGAACTACCCGCAGCGGAATAAGTACTCAAAAGTAAACATAATAGAATACAAGCATAGTCATCATGATGAAATGAAGACAGGCACAGAGTACAGGAAGCGTAAGTACAGGATAACACAGGATGAAGACAAACAGACTGAAGAAATTGAACTGAGGAAATTGAGAAAGTCTTCAGCCAAAGTCTTCAAACACATATATGAACGAACACACAGCACAGTTATGAGGAAATGAACGAGTTGAGGGAATAGAACCAGTAAGCTTGGTGAAGAGAATGATTTGGTAGACCAGTTCCAACTGCTGTCTCAGTTGTACGTCTGGTTGGAGCGGCTGGGTATTTAAACTCGAGGACACATAGTCCTGGACACCCAGTCCTGAACACGCAGCTCAGGACACCAAGTCCTCACCGTATTGTCCTTGAACTAAGGTCACACAGACCTCGTCCAATCACCCGTGGTAAGTATTCAGGTGACTTCCGAACCTTCACAAACTTGGTCACTCGGCGATCCACAATTCCTCTTGGATGCTCTAGACCATGACGCCAAACCGTCTGGAAGAAGCATAGTATTTAAAGGTAACAAGTGTCGGATCCACGCAGGATCAATCTCTTCAGTGATGCTCAATCACTTGGGGTTTGTAGGTGTTTGGGTTTGGGTTTTTCCTCACTTGATGATTTTCGCTCAAAGTCCTCAGAGGATGGGTTGCTCTCAAATGACAAGTGTCAGTTTCTCTCGGAGCAGCCAACCAGCTAGTGGTTGTAGGGGGCGGCTATTTATAGCCTAGGGAGCAGCCCGACATGATAAGACATAAATTCCCTTCAATGATATGACCGTTAGGTGGATAGATATTTTGGGACAGCTGGCGCATAGCACAGCAACGGTCAGAATTTTGAGTAGCAAAATCCTCAGGGCTATCATGTTCCTCACTGTGTAGGCAACCCGCACTGGCGAATTCCTAACTCCTCAGTCAGAACAAATTCCTCAGAGACCAGAAGAACTTCGTCTCTGTCGCTGAAGAATATGACTGGACTATATGAGATTTCCAATGGCTTCACTCGAAGGGATTGGTAGGTGTAGGATTTTGAGTTGAGCATCACATGGAAAATTTTCCTTAGTATTTCCTCGACCCCCTTTAACAGTACGGTGTTTCCTATGACTCAAGAAAGAGAAAATGAAACTACGAAAACAAAAGTCTTCACGCTTCATGTTCCTCGAATCAACACCAAGTCTTCAAGGTCACACCAATTTCTTCACTTTCAAAGTCTTCAAAAAGTCTTCAGAAATCCAAAGTTTTCAGTCGAAGAACTTCATTTTTAGGGGTCAACTTTCGTTGTAAATATCAAAGTCCTGATAGACTTATAGACCTGTGTTCGCTCACAAACGCATTAGTCCCTTAACCTATAAGTCTTCCATACACCAAAATCACTAAGGGGCACTAGATGCACTTACAATCTCCCTATTTTGGTGATTGATGACATTATAGGTTAAGTTTTCAATGGGGCTAAGCATATGAAGTGTAAATACTGATATTGAGGAATTTGATTGCAAGATATAGAAGAACTCCCCCCTAAAGATGTGCATAGTGAGGAATTTTCTTTTGAAGCAATGCACACTTGAAGAGTTGAATCATGGAGATCTCCCCCTATATATTGTAATTCATACACGCATTTGACATATAACAGTGAAGAATTTGAAATGCATGATGAAATATGGTGACTGATGTTATTCAGCATGCGTGCATTAGCATATATGAGGAATAAGCATGTAGAAAAACATATCAAAAGTATCAGAGCACCATCGGGTTTAAGTTTACAACTCGATCCAATAAAGTCTCAGAAGAACGAGAGTTGTAACTTAAAAAGAAACGCCCATATAGAAAGACCCGCTTGAAGACTAACTCAAAATTCTCCCCCTTTGTCATTAAATGACCAAAAGGATCGAATATAAGGACTAACGCCCCTGAAGAATATCAAGTTGATGAAGGAGCGCCAGCGTTATTGGGGTCGTTTGTCATAGTAGGGCCTGCCGCAGTGTCGTCCAAGTCTTCATTCT
This sequence comes from Triticum aestivum, assembly GCF_018294505.1. Lineage (NCBI taxonomy): Eukaryota > Viridiplantae > Streptophyta > Magnoliopsida > Poales > Poaceae > Triticum > Triticum aestivum. The sequence continues at coordinate 416,446,609 of NC_057809.1, forward strand.
CATCAGCTGGCCACCAAGGAAGGAACCTTGACCTTCTTGAATTTCTTCGGTGGAGGTGCAGACCAGTCAAAATCTTCCTTGAGACCCATTTTCTTCAAATCTTCTTCACCATACAGATGTGACAGTATTGCCCAGGTGCGACCGAAGACTTCATGGAGGTAGTAATGGTTTTTCTTCACTGCATTGTGTGTAGCAGTCATGTTGTGAAGAAATGAACCAAACTGACGCTTAACCGACTTATGATTTCAATCCACCTTCTGGTGAAGACTAAGGAGAAGCTCACGATCAGTCATCACACAAGGAGCAGTGGCTTGAGGAGTAGACTTGGGTGCATTGGCAGAGTCATGTGTGGCAGAGTCATCATTGGTGGAATAAGAGGCAGCTTTGCAAAACTATCCATCCAATGGACGAATGCCTTAATCTATAACAGCTGGTGCCTTGCCCTTTTCATCAACTGAGGAATAGGTCTACTTGAGGACTTCAATCGGGGGCAAGTAGCTGAAGTGATTCTGAAAATCAGCTTTGTAGTTGAGTGAAGACCTTGTCCTGAGGAATCTCATAATCCGAGGTGCATAAGGCTTTAGCTCAAACAGAGACAGTGCAACATTTGTCAGAGTCCTCATGAAGAAATCGTGATAATTGACAGGAATGCCATGAACGATGTTGAATACCAGATTCTTCATGATGCCAACAATTTCCTCATCAGATGAGTCGTGGCCTTTGATAGGACTCATTATCCTTGTAAGAATACGATAGACAGTTCTGGGCACATAAAGTAATTTCTTCATGAGGAATTTGGTTCGTGGGGCCTGACCTGGCTTCAAAGGTTTCATCAGAACTTGCATGTAGTGATTTGTAAGCTTAGGTTCACTGTAGATGCAATGAGCTTCTTCAAGGGGAGGACTGAGTGGTAAGGCACGAAGCAATTCAGACGCTGGTGCTCTGTAGCAAGTGTTTTCAGACATCCAGTCCAGTACCCATGAATTCACATCTTCAGAATCTCCTGTGATGTGCAGCGTTGCATAAAATTGAAGAATCATTTCTTCATTCCAATCATAGATGTTAGAGCAAAAATTTAACAGTCCAACGTCGTGAAGAACACTAAGGACTGGCACGAAACACGGCAGAGATTCCATATCCACGTGAGGAATGTGCTCATGTTAGAAGATTTTCTCTTTGTTGAACATCATTGAGGAATATAAATTGGCTTGACTAGCAGTCCAGAAACGCCTCTTCCTAATGCGAGAAGAGATATAAGGGTTGTATTCTTCGAAGAATACATGCTCGCCGAAGAAATCATCAGCAATTGAGCTCAGCAAGAACCAGCGGCAATGTACTCAGCTTCAGTAGTAGATAGTGATACGCAGTTCCGTTTCTTCGAGGACCAACAGACCAAAGATCGTCCGAGGAAATGACATGTACCAGATGTTGACTTGTGGTCCACATGATCACCAGCATAGTCAAAGTCAGAATATCCAATGAGATCAAAAGCTGAGCCCTTGGGGTACCATAATCCAAGTGTTGGTGTGTGATATAGATATCGAAGAATATGCTTCACAGCCTTATGGTGTGATTCCTTCGGTGTAGCTTGAAATCGGGCACACATGAAAACACTAAGCATTATATCTGGCCTAGATGCACATAAGTACAATAAAGACCCAATCATGGAGCGGTATACCTTATGATCGAAGTCAATACCATTTTCATCAGTGCACAGATGGCCATTTGTGGGCATTGGAATTGTGATGCCTTTGCAATCTTGCATGCCGAATTTCCTCAGTACATCCTTGAGGTATTTCTCCTGAGATATGAATATGCCATTGCGTTGTTGATGAATTTGAATACCTAAGAAGAATTTGAACTCTCCCATCATAGACATTTGATATTCTTCACTCATCATATAGGCAAATTCATCACTATAACGTTGGTTAGTACAGCCAAAGATAATATCATCAACATATACTTGGCACACAAACAATTCACCATCATAAGATTTAGTGAAAAGAGTAGGGTCGAGTGAACTGGGTTTGATGCCTTTTTTCATGAAGAATACCTTCAAGGTGTCATAGCACGCCCGTGGGGCCTTCTTGAGGCCATAGAGGGCCTTGTTGAGTCTGAAGACCTTGTCAGGATTCTTTGGATCTTCAAAACCTGGGGGTTGAGCAACATATACTTCTTCCTCAAGCTTACCATTGAGGAATGCACTTTTCACATCCATTTGATATAAAGTGATATCATGATGGTTAGCATAAGCAAGTAATATGAGAATAGCCTCAAGTCTAGCAACAGGTGCAAAAGTTTCATCGAAGTCAATTCCTTCAACCTTTGTGTAGCCTTGAGCTACGAGTCGTGCCTTGTTCCTCACCACAAGGCCATTTTCATCTTGCTTGTTGCGGTAGATCCACTTTGTGCCAATCAAGTTTGGACAAAGCGGTAGGCGTAAGCGAGGCAATTGGCCTTCGCCTAGTGCCTAGGCGGTGCCTAAGCGCCCTAGGCGCGACCTTGGCGGTAATATAGTTTTTACTCATAGTATATTTGTGATTATTATATGAGTGTTGATATTAGTTTAGGGCATATAAATAAGTTAATTACCGTCTACTTCCACTTGAATATAACCCGTTTGGCACATGAATGCAGTATGTGGCATGATTTCTTGTTTGGGTAGGCAATTCTTTGCTTGCCCTTCCTAGACCTCCATTTATGCCCTAGGCGAGGCGTTTGGCCATTGCCTAGCGCCTAGGCATGCCTAAGCGCCTCCTAGGCACTGCCTTTTCCAACAGAGGTGCCAATGATGTTGTGCTTGCGAGGATCTAGACGTTTGACCAGTTCCCAGACATTGTTGAGCTCGAACTGATGTAATTCTTCTTGCATGGCCTGAATCCACTCATGCTCCAAAAATGCATCATCTACCTTAGTGGGCTCTGTGATAGAGACAAAGGCATAGTGCCCACAAAAGTTAGATAAATGTGAAGCTTTTGAGCATGTGAGAGGACCTGGCGCTTTTGTCGGGTTTCGGGTTCTGGCAGACCCATGAGGTTCGAACACTGGGGTGCGCATGGAGATTTCTCCTTCTACCTACCTGCACCCCACCGCCACGCTAAGATCTAAGCTATGGAAAGAACAGCACAAGAGGCACAGGGTTTATACTAGTTCGGGCCACCATTGTGGTGTAATACCCTACTCTAGTTTGTGGTGTGGTGGATTGCCTCTTGGGCTGATGATGATGAGCAATACAAGGAAGAACAGCCTCGCGAGGGTCTGTTCTTGGCTGGGGGATGAACTGCTAGGAGGAGTTTAGTCACCCTTCTCTCTCTCTCTGATCTGATCTAATCCGATCCTAGCTTGTTTTTGGATTGGTCGATCCTCTCAACCCTGGGGGTGGCTAGTCCTATTTATAAGCAAAGGCCCTGGGCCTCTTCCCAAATATTGAGCTGGGAGGGCTCCAACAATTGGCCATTTTGAAGGGGAACATCTGGTACACTTATCCTGACTAAAGTTGGTCCTGGCCTACCAAAGGCTCTGGTGGTGACGCTGGCTTGGGCTCCACAATGACTTCCTCCCTGCCGTTGAGCTGGTCTTGGTCTCGTTGCACCAAAACGGGTGCCTTTGCTTGATGCTCCTGCCTGCGCTTGCTCCCTTTGCACCAAAGAGGAAAGGAGGACACTGCGCGGGCTAGCGCCCGCCTGGCGCCCTTGGTCGTCATGGCTTGCGTCACGGGCACCTAGTGAGGTACCCCGCCTTGATCTCTCCGCCTCCTCATGAGCCAGCCTGACGAGGCCGTGCCTAAGGAGGCTCCGTGTCGTTCGCCCCGCGAGGCTTGGCCCCTCGTGAGGGTCTTGGGTCTATGTTGATGAAGATGGGCCACGCTGGGCCCCCCTTTGAGCCACGCCGCAGGCCGCAGGTAGGAAAGTCTCGGGACCCCCGTTCCCAGAACACCGACAGTAGCCCCCGGGCCCAATGCGCGCCCGGACTTGGCCGTGCAGGGAGGCGAAAGGGCAAGGGCGAAGCGCTGCGGGCCCTAACAGCCGGCGGCCTTGGGCGCCGCGTGGCGGTTGGTTGGACATGGGCGTCTCCACTTTCCCACGGTGCCTCGGCAACTGCACGGACTGAACAAGTCCCTGCATGCAAAGCGGGTCATGATTACCTGGGATCATGGAGGCCGACGGTTGGCCCTCGCCGGCTATAAGTACAGAGCGGCCCGCGCCCTTCCAGTTCATCCCCCTGCTTCTCCTTCTTCTTCATGGCGGCGTCAATGAGGTTCTCGTCCGTGGAGAAGGGGAAGGCTCGCCAGGTTGAGCCTGCCTCTCCCCCGCCCAAGCGCGGCCGAGGTCGCCCTCGCAAACATCCTGTGCCCACCATGGCAGCTCCCCGCAGCCATGGAGATGATTTCCAGCTCAGTAACAGGCGGACTGCTGCTGCCGGGGGGCGCGCTTCGGTCGCGCGTTCCCCTAGGCCGCGCTTTCATGCTGCAGAGGTGCTGCCGGAGTTCGTCGTGTGGTCGGCGGAGCCGACTAGCACACGACTTCAACTTCCTCGCTTCCTCCTCGGCGAGCTCCCGGCCGGCGCCCCGGGCGGCCTCTGGCTTCAGGCTGACGGCTGCTGCAGCCGGGCCTCATGGGCTTCATTGGAGGTCTCCATGGCCGGGAGCCTGGCCTTGACCCGCGGTTGGCAGACGTTCGCCCGCGCGCGTGGCCTGAGCTGTCGGTGCACCCTGCACTTCAAGTTTGACGGCGATGCCACCCTCTACGTGAGGGTGTTTGGGGAAGATGGTCGCCGCACAGGGTGCTGCCCTGAGGACGACGACCGCGGCCGGGGACCCAGCCCCGGTGATGATAGAGAGGATAGAGCTTGCGTGATTGGCGGTGCTCAGGGTTCCCCAAGCTTCACCGGTTCTTCTTCAGGCGGCGACTCTTCTAGCGGTGGCCGTTGTCAGCCTCCACGCCGTCGCACCTGCTTGGAAGGTGGTAGCGCGTCTGCCCGCCGTTGCGCCTCGGTGAAGCGTGAGATGGAGTCTGCCTGAGCCCCGGAGGCAGCCCGAGTCTTCCCTGCAGGCCGGTGTGAGGCGAGCTGCGCCTGATTTGCTCTTTCTTTTCCTTTTCCCTGCGTAAAAAGACAGTAGCGTGGAGCCCCGCAGGGGCGTGTTCGCTTTGCTTCCGTTATCGTGCCTTACGGCTACATGCCTGCGCGTGGATAGCTCCCGGCCCTAGCCGTGGGGGGGGCGACCGACCCAGGCCCTATGCTCGTGTCACGGTGCCCGTGGGGCACGGACTGTAGGGGTGCTCCTGTAATGGACCCGGGTCGCGAAACCTTTGAACGACTAGGACAGAAACACTCACGAGGGCGCTCGGCTGCCCCCCTCGTGAGGCCTTGCATAAGAGAAATCGAGGCAGGAGAGTGAAAAGTCGAAGAACCACAAGTCAAAGACGGCAACAGCTTCAACAAAACTTCGAATGAGAATGAACAAGCCAACTGCGGAAAGCAAATGAAAAAGCCGCGTCCGACACCTAATCTAGTCTTCGACGTCTTCTCACCAGCGCGGAGCTAAGTGCTGCCACTGGGCGTGGGAGGGAGCCCTAGGGCCTGAGGCCGGCGCTCCTGAGACTCCGCGGCGTGTACATCCCCAACTCATTATTACGTGAGAGTGTCACGGGCGGCGAGCTTCACAGGCTTTGGCCTTCTTCACAGGCTCCGGGCCTTTTCCAAAACGTGACAGCTTCACAGGCATTCGCCTTCTTCACAGGCTCTTGGCCTTTTCCAAAAAGTATAATCTCCACAGGCATTCGCCTTCTTCACAGGCTCTGGGCCTTTTCCAAAATGCGACAGCTTCACAGGCATTCACCATCTTCACAGGCTCTGGGCCTTTTTCCAAAACGCGACAGCTTCACAGTGTACAGCCCCGCCCTGACATGTGGCTGGCACGGTATGGCCTGGCAAGGTGTATCTGCGCACCCGTGAGCCAGCGCGGGACTCACGGCGCCCTACCTCTAGGCAGGTTGCGCCTGGCACTGGGCCTTATCTTGTGATGTGTTCATGCAAATTTGGTTAGATGCCGGCACTCTACGTCCTCGGGTCCCGGCCCTCGAGCTGGTCTCAGCCGTCGCTGGTATGCTAGGTCGTGATGCCGTGGACAAGGCCAGAGGGTGAGGGCTGGAAAGCCAGTAAGAGCCCTGAGTCGCGATGCTCAGGTACCCCCCCTTTAACGTGCAAGTGGTTGGCATGGAGAAGAAGAGGTGTCGTGGACCGGCATCAAATAATCAAGCATGGTGGGTCGAAGGCATAGCCGGAAATAAACACTAAAGGGATACGTGCCGCTGGGTCTGGCCCGAGCGACTTGGGGATGATGCAGCATGAGGGGCGCTCCCAACAAAGTAAGCTAACAACATGAAATAAAAGGGATACATGCCGCACAGATGGACCCACACGGCCTGGGAATAATGCAGCCCTGGGGGGCGCTCCCAGCTGGAAATGAAACTTGAAAGATGTCACCTGATGATGTTGAGGACGAAGCAGCGTTGGTGTAGCAGACTTGGTGGCTGCGGAAGCCGATCCTCACGAGCCCCCAGGCCCAGGGGCCTCGGGAGGCTTCGGAGGCGCTGGTACGTGGCAGCCGCGCTCGGCAAGCCGCAAGGCATGCGAACGTGGCTGTGGGGCGGACCTTCGCAGCGCCCCACTCACGAGGGCTAGAGGTGCTCCAGAGAGGCGACTCGATTGAGCCCTGGTATGTCAATGCAGACGCGCAGCCCACCATCCTCGCCTGGATGGGGAGCCACAGCTGGTAGGCGGCGGCCGCCTCTCATGACTCTTGACTCCTGTAGCTCCTGAATGGCCTTGTTGACGAACTCCTAAGGGTCTGGCCCTCCTTGCCTTACTCCTTCTTGAGGGAAACGTGCTTCGAAACACGCCTCCATGTGGTGCCCAAGCACCTCCCTCGTGACCCTAGCCAGGTCGGTGGCCCTCCAGGGGAGAGCCCCCGAGCCCTGCTTGAGGAGGGCGCCGGGCGCTCTTTCCTATGCGATGGAAGGAGGTTCCCCCTGGGCAGGCGCGGGCCCTGCCTCCTGAGGAGCCGGGCCGGACGATGTCTTCTTCTTCTTGGGGGTGGCCTCTGGAAGCCTCCTGCTTCCGCGATCCTGGTCTTCCAGTGATGCGGCCTGAAAGGCTCGTTCCAGGGAACACACCGCGTCCTTCTCTTCTAAGGGAACCATGATGACTCCGCCACTTCCTGGCATCTTTAGGACGTTGTAGACGTGGTGAGTCACGGCCATGAACTTGGCCAGCGCTGGGTACCGGAGGATGGCATTGTACGGCAGGCGAATGTGAGCGACGTCAAAGTCAATGAGCTCGGTGCGATAGTTGTTGCATGCCCCGAAGGTGACAGGGAGGCGGACCTGCCCAATCGGGACCATGGAGCCGTCAGTGACTTCGGAGAAAGGCTTGGTTGGCTGAAGCTGGTTGTAGGGCACTTGGAGATTGTTGAATGTTTCCATGGACAGGACGTTGAGCCCTGCCCCGCCATCGATGAGGGTCCTCGTGACCAGCATATTGCTGATGATTGGGGAACAAAGCATCGGGAGGACTCTGGCCGTGGCCGCACACTTGAGCTGATCCGCTAAGCTGAACGTGATGGCGCACGCCGACCACCTGAGAGGGCGCGTGGCTTCGAGCTTGGGGAGGACTGCATTTACTTCACGGGCGAACTGCTTGAAGATGCATTGAGAGGATGGGGCTTGAGCCCCACCCAGGATGCAGGCGATTGCCCGCGGCTCCTGGAAGCCCCCAGCCCCCTCGTCCTGATGGCGGTCCTCGTTTCTCCTTGGCTGCGTCGGCAGCGGAGGGAGGCCCGCGTTGCCTTGTGGGCGATCCTCGCGAGGCTGATCCCTCTAGTCTCCCTCGTGAGGCAGGTCTTGCCAGCGATCCTCGCGAGGTCGATCGCGCCACCCTTGGCGCGGGCAGCGGTCTTCCCAGCGTCCTGCGTTCCTTCCTCCTCCTCGACCGTAGCCCCGGTCACCGCGGTCGGGATGACGGCCGATCCTTCCTTCTCACACGGCTCGGAGCTCTTGACATTCATTGGTGTTGTGGGTGTGGAGGTCGTGGTACACACAGTACCAACTGCCCTTGGAAGATTCGGGCTGATCTCTACCCCGCTTGGTGTCTGGTTCTGCCGCGAGCACGGCAGCCCCCTTGCGCTTCACATCCTTGGCCATAGGCTTCTTCTCTTCTGGGTCTACGGCAGGCAGCTCGAGGAGGGAGAGACGCCCTTCCTCAGCCCTGGTGCACTTGGTCGCGAAGTTGAACAACTCCAAGGAAGTGCACAGGTCTTCATGCATCAACAGCTCCTCCTTCATCTTGACGTCGCGCACGCCGTCGGAGAAGGCTGAGATGATGGCCTCCTCGGTCACCTTGGGAATCTTGAGGCTAGCGTTGTTGAAGCGCTGGATGTACTTCTGCAGGGTCTCTCCGGGTTGTTGCTTGATCCGGCGCATGTTGCTCTCGGCAGGTGGCCGGTAGCGAGTACTTTGGAAGTTGGCAATGAAGCAGGTGCGCATCTCGTCCCAGGAGGAGATCGTGCCTGGAGCTAGGTTCAGGAGCCAGGTGTGGGCCCCGTCCTTGAGCACCATGGGAAACCAGTTCGCCATGACCTTCTCGTCTCCGTTGGCAGCTTCGATGCCCAGCTCATAGAGCTGGAGGAACTCCGCAGGGTCGGCCGTGCCGTCGTAACGAGGAGGCAGGTCTGGCTTGAACTTGCCGGGCCACGCGATGCTGCGTAGCTCGGTGGTGAAGGCACGGCAGCCTGCTGTGGCCACAAGAGGCCTTGGGTGACGGAGAGCTTGGTCTTGCAGGTCCCCATGCACTGTAGCTGGGAGCAGCGCGGGGTCTTGACGTGCGGGAGCAGGAGCATGGCCGCGATGTGCCGGAGCAGGGAGTGCCCGGGCAGCTTCTTGCGGGTGAGGGATTTCTTGGCACCTCTTCTCTTGCCACGCTGGCACCTGACGGAGCGGGTTCCGCCCAGGGGCCACGCACCTTGGAGCCTGGGTGCTTTCTTGAGGAGGAGGCAGCTGGGGCGCCCCCGGAGCTTCGTCGCGCGCGCAAGGCGGGGTGCGATGCAGCGGAACGGACGGCGCAGGAGAGCCCCCTGCGGCGCGGATGAGCTCGGCGACGCGGTTGAGCCATTCTTCGTAGACGTCGTCGACGGGATGGTAGCGCAGGAGCTCGTTTGCCGCGATGAGCGTAGCTCGAGCCTCCATGGGTGCGCGGAGCACGCAGGACGAAGAACCAGCTGGGGTGAGCGAGGGAGTAGCGGTGCGGCCGTCTTGCCGCACGGACGGATGCTGAGGCGACGCTTGCTGCTCGTTTCCCGCGGGGCCGGTGGCGGCGTTGACGGCAGGTGACGGGGAACGGCGAGGACGCCCATCGACAGGAGCCGTCTGGGCGACGCGGGAAGCGAGAGCGGCTCGGCGCTCGGCGCGGGCCCGACGAGCGTCAGATATGGACGCGATGGTCGGAGGAGAACGGGGCGGTGGAAGACGAATCCCGGTGCACCCCTACCTGGCGCGCCAAATGTCGGATTTCGGATTCCGGTAGACCCTTGAGGTTCGAACACTGGGGTGCGCGTGGAGATTTCGCCTTCTACCTACCTGCACCCCACCACCACGCTAAGATCTAAGCTATGGAAAGAACAACACAAGAGACACAGGGTTTATACTAGTTCGGGCCACCATTGTGGTGTAATACCCTACTCTAGTTTGTGGTGTGGTGGATTGCCTCTTGGGCTGATGATGATGAGCAATACAAGGAAGAACAGCCTCGCAAGGGTCTGTTCTTGGCTGGAGGATGAACTGCTAGGAGGAGTTCAGTCACCCTTCTCTCCCTCTCTGATCTGATCTTATCTGATCCCAGCTTGTTTCTGATTGGTCGATCCTCTCTACCCTGGGGGTGGCTAGTCCTATTTACAAGCAAAGGCCCTAGGCCTCTTCCCAAATATTGAGCGGCGAGGGCGCCAACAATTGGCCATTTTGAAGGGGAACATCTGGTGCACTTATCCTGACTAAAGTTGGTCCTCGCCTGCCAAAGGCTCTGGTGGTGACGCTGGCTTGGGCTCCACAATGACTTCCTCCATGCTGTTGGGCTAGTCTTGGTCTCGTTGCACCGAAACAGGTGCCTTTGCTTGATGCTCCCGCCTGCGCTTGATCCCTTTGCACCAAAGAGGAAAGGAGGACACTGCGCGGGCTGGCGCCCGCCTGGCGCCCTTGGTCATCATGGCTTGCGTCAAGGGCACCTCGTGAGGTACCCCACCTTGATCTCTCCGCCTCCTCACGAGCCAGACTGACGAGGCTGTGCGTGTGGAAGCTCCATGTCGTCCGCCCCGCGAGGCTTGGCCCCTCGCGAGGGTCTTGGGTCTGTGTTGATGAAGATGGGCCGCGCTGGGCCCCCCTTTGAGCCACGCCGCAGGCAGGCTAGTTGTCATTGAGGAATTTGATCAGCATTCTGTTCAGCACCATTTTCTTCAGTATTTTCTTCAGGTGCATTAGCTCGACATTCTTCATGTTCTGGAATGAATTCTTCAGTAGATTCTTCAGTAGGAATGACATCCTCAGTAGGCTTGAACTTGATAGTTTCCTCAGGTGCTGGTTCATCTATCACAGTAGGTAGGTGTTCTCTTTGCAAGCCTTTAGTTTCATCGAACCTCACATCTACAGTTCCAACAACCTTGTGAAGAGCGTTGTTGAAGACTCTGTAGGTGTGCGAGTCCTTTCCGTAACCAAGCAATAAACCTTCATGTGCTTTCGGTGCAAATTTAGAGTTGTGATGAGGATCTCTAATCCAACATTTAGCACTGAAGACTTTGAAATAACTTACATTGGGTTTCTTATCAGTGAGGAGTTCATAGGCAGTCTTCTTGAAGAATTTGTGAAGATATACTTTGTTGATGATGTGGCACGCAATATCAATTGCCTCAGTCCAGAAACAACGAGACGTTTTGTATTCATCAAGCATTGTGCGAGCCATCTCAGCAAGAGTCCTGTTCTTGTGCTCCACGACGTCGTTCTGTTGAGGAGTATAAGGAGCAGATAACTCATGAGTAATACCAAGTTCATGAAGATAGCATCGAGACCAGAATTCTTGAACTAAGTGCCATTGTCACTTCTGATGTGCTTGATCTTCACACCAAAGTTGGTTGAAGCCCTCAAGGAAAATCATTTGAATACTTCCTGCACTTCATGTTTGTAAGTAACAAGGTGTACCCATGTGTAACGAGAGTAATCATCAACAATAACAAATCCATATTGAGATGCTTCATTTGAAACAGTAGAATAATGATTAGGACCGAAGAGATCCATGTGAAGAAATTCAAATGGGCGAGTAGTGGTCATGATAGTCTTTGCTGGATCCTTGGCCTTTGTCATCTTCCTAGCTTCATAGGCTCCGCACAGGTGATCCTTGAGGAATTTGACATTCTCGATGCCAATGACATGCTTCTTCTTTGCAAGCGTGTGCAAATTCCACATGCCTGCATGACCAAGTCGTCGATGCCAGAGCTAGCCTTCTGAAGCTTTTGCAAGTAGGCACACGGCTGGTTGTGGTCCTGTAGAGAAATCAACAATATACAGGTCTCCTCTCCTAAAGCCTTCGAAGATTTTGGAATTGTTCGTTTCCATAACCACAACACAACGATACTTGCCAAAGACAACAACCATATCAAGATCACAAAGCATTGAGACAGACATAAGGTTGTATCCTAAGGACTCGACAAGCATGACTTTGTCCATGTGTCGATCCTTTGTGATTGCAACCTTACCTAGACCCAATACCTGACTTTTTCCTTTGTCGGCAAAGATTATATGGTTCAGATGCAATGGAGATAATGGAGCATCCATCAATAGATTCTTGTCACCAGTCATGTGATTTGTACATCCACTATCGAGGTCCCACTCAGTGGCTTTGGGTTGATCATCCTGCAGATGAATTAGTGCAGAATATGACATCCATTCATCAGATCAATTTCATCAAGCAACAGAACAGATAAAGTAGTATGAGGACGTGAGAAATGAGAGTTCATTTCTTCATGATTAGCCTGCGTCCTATCAGGCATGCTCAGGTCTCCAGCAAATTCTTCAGACGATTACGTACGTCTGGAGACCTGACCCTGTAGAAGAGATTAGTTCTTTTTCTTCACCACCCACATCTGAAGGGGTGGCAAAGAGTTCATCATTCCGCAAACTCCATTATAGAAAGGTGGCATAGATGCCAGTCCATTTCGTTTCACATAAGAGGGGTTAGAGTAAGCATAAGAGTAAGCAGAGAAATTCTTCAAGGACTTATGGACATAATGATTTGAAGAATAATGCACATATCCATAATCCTTAGATCTTCCCTACGAAACAGACGGGTTAGCACGATGATGTTCATATGAGGACGTTCATATGAGGACATTGATCCTTTTGAGGAATATGATCCATGTGAGGAGTTTGGTCCGTATGAGGACTTGGATCCATATGAAGAATTTGGTCCATATGAAGAATTTGATCTAGCGTTCCTATTCTTCACAGGTGGCGTCATGATGACATCCACCTGAAGATTTTCAAGGCATCTTTTGGGAACCCAGATTTTCTTCATAGGGGGACCGTTCCTGCAGTTAGTGCCAACATATCTAGGAAATACTTCACCATTCTAATTTTTTAACAGTTTATAGTTGGAGTCAAATGACTCATCATCAGAACAAGGAGATTCACATGCAAATCCAGATAAATTAGATGGATCAACTGGAGGTCCCTTTGCAGCAACCCATGTAATTTTGGGGTACTGCTCAGGCTTCCAATATGTACCATCAGCATTGAGTTTCCTCTCAAAGGCAATACCCTCTCTCCTAGGGTTCCTGTTGAGGATCCACTTTTAAGCACATCACAAAGAGTCTGATGCCCTTTGAGACTTTTGTACATGCCTGTCATGTACAATTCCTTCAGCCCTGCATCGTCAGTGATACTAGCAATGTTCTCAGATGAGGAATTAGTGATAGTAGAGGCATGTGAAGAATTTGAAACATTTGCAGCATTTGAACATTCAGGTGAAGAATTAGCAGATTCACGTTCAATGCATTTCAAACAAGGAGGAACAAATTCTTCCTGAGAAGCGCTGATTTGTTGAGAAAGTAATGAATCGCGCTGCTTCTGAAGATCTTCATAACTCACTCTTAGCTTCTCAAGATCTTGCTTTCTTTGAAGAAATTTATAAGAAAGCTTCTCATGATCGGATAAGAGAGTGTTATGATGATCTTGAAGGGTGTCATACTTAGTATGAAGTCTCTGAAGACTTTTAGCGAAAGCTTTTCACTGATCCATTTCTTCACCCAACATATCATCGCTCTTATTTAGCATGTAATGAACTTTTTCCAAAGCTCTTTGTTGTTTAGTGGCAAGGGAAGCAAGTTTGACATAGTTGGGTCCAAATTCATCACCAGATTCATCATCACTAGACTCGGATAGGTAGCATTCAGTTACCTCAGCATCTTTTGCCATAAGGCATGACGAAGAAGATGATGATTCTGGTTCGAATGTCATCACTTTGAGAGACTCCTTGAAGTCCTCAAACCAAGGATCATGGTGGGTTCGATGACCTTCATAGACCTTAGAGAGACGGTCCCAGATAAGCTTCGCATGGTCGAGATGCATGATATTCCTGAACTGATTTTGAGACAGACAGGACCAGATGACGTCCTTCGTCGTGAGGTTGAGAAGAGTGTACTTGCAAATGTCATCTGCTTCTGCCATCTTGCACAGATCGGTCAGACCAATCTCAGTGACGGTCCACAGCTCGCTGTTCATCGCCATGAGGCGCTTCTTCATCATGTCCTTCCACTTGGGATACTCATGACCGTCAAAGATGGGGCATGCCACTTTCTTCATACCTGCGGTCGACATAACTAAACTCCAGGCGGTTAAACCAAAATCACACAGAACATGGGAGTACCTTGCTCTGATACCAATTAAAAGTGCGTTATATCGATTAGAGGGGGGTGAATATGCGATTTTTATGAAATTCTTCACTGAGGAATTTGCCGGTGAGGAAATTCCTTAGCGAAGAACTACTAGCAGTGGAATAAGTACTCAAAAGTAAACATAACAAAATACAAGGATAGTCATCATGATGAAATGAAGACAGACACAGAGTACAGAAAGCGTAAGTACAGGATAACACAGGATGAAGACAAACAGACTGAAGAAATTGAACTGAGGAAATTGAGAAAGTCTTCAGTCAAAGTCTTCAAACACAGATATGAACAAACACACATCACAGTTATGAGGAAATGAACGAGTTGAGGGAATAGAACCAGTAAGCTTGGTGAAGACAATGATTTGGTAGACCAGTTCCAACTGCTGTCTCAGTTGTACGTCTGGTTGGAGTGGCTGAGTATTTAAACTCGAGGACACACAGTCCCGGACACCCAGTCCTGAACACGTAGCTTAGGACACCAAGTCCTCACCGTATTCTCCTTGAACTCAGGTCACACAGACCTCGTGCAATCACTCGTGGTAAGTCTTCACGTGACTTCGAACCTTCACAAACTTGGTCACTCGGCGATCCACAATTCCTCTTGGATGCTCTAGACCATGACGGCTAACCATCTGGAAGAAGCACAGTCTTCAAAGGTAACAAGCATCGGATCCACGCATGATCAATCTCTTCAGTGATGCTCAATCACTTGGGGTTTGTAGGTGTTTGGGTTTGGGGTTTTCCTCACTTGATGATTTTCGCTCAAAGTCCTCGGAGGATGGTCTGCTCTCAAATGACAAGTGTCAGTTTCTCTCGGAGCAGCCAACCAGCTAGTCGTTGTAGGGGGCGGCTATTTATAGCCTAGGGAGCAGCCCGACATGATAAGACATAAATGCCCTTCAATGATATGATCGTTAGGTGGATAGATATTTTGGGACAGCTGGCGCATAGCACAGCAATGGTCGGAATTTTGAGTAGCAAAATCCTCAGGGCTATCATGTTCCTCAATGTGTAGGCAATCCGCACTGGCGAATTCCTAACTCCTCAGTCAGAACAAGTTCCTTAGAGACCAGAAGAACTTCGTCTCTGTCACTGAAGAATATGACTGGACTGTATGAGATTTCCAATGGCTTCACTCGAAGGAATTGGTAGGTGTAGGATTTTGAGTTGAGCATCACATGGAATTTTTTCCTTAATATTTCCTCGACCCCCTTTAACAGTACGGTGTTTCCTATGACTCAATAAAGAGAAAATAAAACTACGAAAACAAAAGTCTTCACGCTTCATGTTCCTCGAATGAACACCAAGTCTTCAAGGTCACACCAATTTCTTCACTTTCAAAGTCTTCAGAAAGTCTTTAGAAATCCAAAGTCTTCAGTCGAAGAACTTCATTTTTAGGGGTCGACTTTCTCTGTAAATATCAAACTCCTCATAGACTTATAGACCTGTGTTCACTCACAAACGCATTAGTCCCTTAACCTATAAGTCTTCAGTACACCAAAATCACTAAGGGGCACTAGATGCACTTACATGCTTGAGTGCCTGCCGCCAGTAATGGTCGTCAGCTTCCTCGGCGACATTGAGCGAAGAGACCGTGATACACCTCTTTTGGGACAGTCGCTCCTCGAGCTCCATGGGAAGCATAGCCAAGCTTGGGCTGCGACGCTCTAGAGTGGGAGATGGGGATCTATGGGAAAGGCGCGTTTGGTAGGCATCATCTAGGAAACTCAGGGAGGCCTGGGTATGGAGATCGATGGGTAAGTTTCATGGGAAAACCGGTAGATGTTGACAATGGAGGCCTTGCAGAGGCGGCGGCAATGGTGGCGGGGATCTTGCTAGGGTTTCGAGCGAGGGAGGGCATGTGTGTGTGCCTGCGCATGCTCGAGGAAGTTTTGGTGTGTGTGTGTGGAGGGGGGTGTGTCGGTGTCAAAACCGGCGGATCTCGGGTAGGGGCTCCCGAACTGTGCGTCTAGGTCGAATGGT
Organism: Triticum aestivum; assembly: GCF_018294505.1. NCBI lineage: Eukaryota > Viridiplantae > Streptophyta > Magnoliopsida > Poales > Poaceae > Triticum > Triticum aestivum. Next base: position 416,462,578 of record NC_057809.1, read on the forward strand.
AACAGGAGGTAAGGGACAGGAAGTTTTACCCAGGTTCGGGCCCTCTTGATGGAGGTAAAACCCTACGTCCTGCTTGATTAATATTGATGATATGGTTAGTACAAGAGTAGATCTACCACGAGATCGGAGAGGCTAAACCCTAGAAGCTAGCCTATGGTATGATTGTTGTTCTGTATGTTGTCCTACGGACTAAAACCCTCCGGTTTATATAGACACCAGAGAGGGTTAGGGTTACACAAAGTCGGTTACAATGGTAGGAGATCTACATATCCGTATCGCCAAGCTTGCCTTCCATGCCAAGGAAAGTCCCTTCCGGACACGGGACAAAGTCTTCAATATTGTATCTTCATAGTCCAGGAGTCCGGCTGAAGGTATAGTCCGGCCATCCGGACACCCCCTAATCCAGGACTCCCTCAGTAGCCCCCGAACCAGGCTTCAATGACGATGAGTCCGACGCGTAGATTGTCTTCGGCATTGCAAGGCAGGTTCTCTTCCAAATTCCGTGTACTTGTTGAATAAAGTCCGGTTTCTTGTAAATGTTGCACTCCTCGGCTTCCACGCCCAATAATGGCCATCTCCCACGTGTCAAACGAATATGAAAAGTCTGAGTGTTTTTACATCCACACCCCTAGCCGCGTAAATGAGCCTCCCATTTAAGGGGACGAGGATTTAGATCCAAACCACACCTTCTCCCCTTCGCGAGTGTTCATCAGAGCGCATCCGACAAAGGTCCATACCACCATGGCCAGCCGTCACAACTCCTCCTTTCGCCCTTCCAGCCCTCAGCCTGGATATTGGGAGAGATGCTCCATCCTGCATAGCGAGCCAGTGACGCTCCAGACCAAGGGATTTCCCCCCCGGCCTATATGGTCCCGGTTCGAGCCGGTCTTGCCATCTATAATGGTGGAGAGCAAGCGGAGAGTGCCCCTAATCCCTCCAAAGGAGAGTGGGTATGCCTCGTCCCTTATTTAATAAGAGGGCTCAGATTTCCAATCCATCCATTTCTCCGGGGGCTCCTGGAGTTCTATGGCCTCCAGCTACACAATCTTACGCTTGCCTCCGTATTGCATATCGCGGGCTTCGTAGCCCTCTGCGAGCTGTTTTTGGGTGTTGAGGCTCATTTCGGGTTGTGGAAAGAGCTATTCTGCCTTGTGCCCCGTGCTCAGAAGGGGTCGATAAATCAAGTGGGCGAAGCCGAAGTGTGGCGCACCGCCGGGACCGGATATCTATCCGGAACCCCAAAGAAGGCGTCCGAGGACTGGCCTTCGGAATGGTTTTACACAGAGGACGTCCCGCTGCCGTATCCTGTCCGGATCGGGCTCCCTGAGTTCGAAAGTGCTCCACTAAAGAAGCGCCTAAGTTGGCGTCCACGGAGCCCTCAGAGGGAAAGTGACAAGGACGTCTGTTACCTGATGGGCCGGATAAGATTGTTAGCTCATTCCGGACTGACCATGATCGGGGTCATGGCCGCATGCATCATGCGAGGGGTTCAGCCGCTACAGTACAGAGGCCACCCTATGTGGGATTTCAACGGGGAGGACGACGCCACCCGCTATGGCCGTAAGGGCCGGATTCGGCTGCGGCCCTAACAAAGACCTTGTTCGCTTTGTACGAGGGAGAAGAGGAGGACTTCCTCCGCGTCAACGCACAGGGTGGATTTTCTATGTACAATCCCCCAAGCTGGGTAAGTGGTTTACTTGCCCATCCATTTTATATTCCCATTGTTAAACATTCAGTCTAATGACTTCAACGCAGGAACTGCACCAGGCTGTTAAAGAAATAAACAACCCTCCTCCACAACCCAAGGACCCAGGACGGTCCCTCGACCCGGCCTCTCAAGAGGATCGGTACTTATCTGTGGAGCTGATTGATGCAGTGTTCCATCAATTGAGCAAGGACAATGCCTTGGTGGCCATTATGGCCGATTACCGAGGGCTAATCCCGGCCTCCCAGGTAACTGAGATCGAAGTCCCAGTACCCCGAATAGGGGTCCGCCCTCTCGTGTTTTCAGTTTCATGATTACAACCAAGCTTTGCAGGGGAGGTTTTTGAGACGGGAGGCCAAACCTGCGGCGACAAGCCAACGAGGGGCCGCAGGGCCCCGTGGGCAGAAAAGAGGTGCAGTCCGGACCGAGGCGTCAGCGGAAAGGTATGGCGTGCCCCCTTATCCCAGGTGTTATACCTTCAAGGCATATTAACACTCGTGCTCTCTTCAGGACAAAGAGACCTTGCCGGACTATATCCGGAGAGGCTGCCAATCGCGCCTCCACCAGCCAGGCTGCAAAGCCTAGTCCGGAGGCGGAGGCGAACACAAGGTGCGCACCGGACGCTCCTCCGACGGAGGATGTGGACAGGTTGTCTGCCACCAACTCTGAGGTGGAGAGTGCCATGAACCACAGGCATCGCCGGACAATTCTTCACGACGCTTGTTTCTCCCGAGAGGCATTAGATGCCTTCAATTCGGGAGATGCGCACCTCCGTGCCGCTCAAAATGGTCTAGCCAGAGCCACGGAGCAATATGTAAAAGACATACGGGTAAGAATATTTTGGTAACTATATATATATATATATCAGTAGCCCCCATGACTTGAAACAGTTAGAATAACTGATTTAAGGATCATTTGTTATGCAGGTTCTTACAGAAAAAATTCCCTACTGTCCCAGGAGCTAGAAGAGTGCAAAGCCCAACTTGAGACTGCACTAGCCGCGGCAGGGGAGCCCAAGGAGACCCCCTCTGGTAATATACACTTCGAAAGATAAGTATTTTGCGAAGCACGACATGGGTGCGAATCTGACAAATGAAATTGCAGATAGCGCCGGATTGAATCCGGAAAGGCAACATCTCCTACGCCAGCTGAAGGCTGGTGAGAAGGTGCTGACAAAGGTGAGGTGGGAGAAGAACAATCTCCAAGATGCCAACACCAAGCTGGGCGTCGACCTGAAAGATGTTTGTGCCTAGCTGTCAGACTCCGTGAAGGAGAATCAGCGGCTTCGGCGCGGTATATTTAGTAAGTGCTTGAACGAACCTTTGAAAACAAAGTTCGGTGGGGAAGTCGACTAACAGAGTAATGTCTGTAGGTGTGCTAACAGGTCGTCCTGCAGAGGAGATGCCCGGTTCTACGGGTGACCTTCTTCCCGAGCTTTCGCAACTGCTCGAGCGAGTTCGGTAGGCGATGCATGGCATCGCCTAGGCCTTGTGGCCATCCATCTCCATGCCCGAAGGTCTTGGAGAGCTTGCGGAGAAGCTAAAGGGAGCACGGCGGCGCTTCCTATTGTGGAAGATATCGGCCTGCCATCAAGGCGCTAGGGAGGCCTGGGCATGGTGAAGATGCGGTACACAAAGGCTGACCCCAACCACATGGCCGAGGTCGGTCCTATGGGGCCCGATGGGAAGGAGATCCCTGTAAGCTTCGTATACGGCCAAGTAGAATTGGCCGCAAAGTATTCCCGGCAGGACTGTAAATTAGACAGCCTGCTAGATGGTATTGAAGAGGAATACAATCAGTCAGAATGACTATGTAATTTAATTGACATTTATAATGCCTTCTAGCCAGATTGTAGATCGTTTGTCATGGCCGACCTTTTCGCTTCAGCCTCGGGACCTGACGGTCCGGAGTGTGTCCAAATTCCCATGCAGTTATATAAGAACCGGGAATGCGTGGAGACCAGGCGTAGGGGTCATTAGTGCATGAACAGACAAGTGCCCGACTAGTTATGTTATATTACATGGTTAGTAAGAAACATCTTCCAGGGAGAATAGTTCCGTTAGGGGTTCATTTCCCTGGGAGGCATGCCCTAAAGTGCATGCCCATTCTGCGAAAAAGACACGGGAAAAATCATGGGGGTGCATAAATAAATAAGTGAAAAGATCATCTTTTAGGTCACCGACCGAATATTCCCTTAAGAACGCTAGCTTTCGGCTTCAACCAGTCCGAGGTACACATCCGGGTGATCCGGCAGTAACAATCGCAGATGTGCTCCCTTTACCGCCTAGCCGAATAATCGGGAACGTAAGGGTAAGCACAGGAGCCAGGCAACCCAACTTGGACAAAACTTAAGTCATATCGATGCATATAATGGTGAAACAACAGGTACATGCGGAAGCATAACACATGTGTTGGGCATGAAGCCCGTATAAATAAGCTTCTGTTAAAAGAAGCCCCCAGGTTTAATGAGTGCGAATAGCACGTCATTTGATGAGCCTTTAAAGGCTATAAGAGAAAGGAAGGGGAGAAGGAGAGAAATGTAAGACAGACAGTATATAAAAAATGGACAAAGGAAGGAGACGAACACAGAGTCCGGCGCTAGGCATAGAATCTTCGGAGACGGGCTGCGTTCCATGGGTTCGGATCGAGTCGGTTATCCGATGCATCTCGCAGGCGGTATGCTCCACCAGTCAGGACTTGGTCAATTATGAAGGGACCTTCCCACTTGGGCTTGAGTTTGTCCTTTTTCTTGTCCGACAGGCATAGAACTAATTCGCCCATGTTGTAATTTTTGGCCCGTACTTCTCTGCTTTGGTATCTTCGAGCCTGTTGTTGATAGAATGCGGAACGGGCTTTTTCCACGTCACGCTCCTCCTCCAATGCATCCAGACTGTCCTGCCGATCGAGCCCGACTTCTCTTTCTTCGTACATGCGCACTCGAGGTGAGTCATGAATTATGTCGCAAGGCAAAACTGCCCCTGCGCCGTACACCATAAAGAATGGTGTGTATCCGGTGGTGCAATTCGGCATGGTCCGCAGCCCCCAGAGTACGGAGTCGAGCTCCTCTACCCAGTGCGTGTGAGATTCCTTGAGGGACCGCACTAATTTGGGTTTGATGCCGCTCATGATAATACCATTTGCACGTTCGACCTGGCTGTTAGTTTGTGGGTGATAGACGGAAGCATAATCGAGCTTGATGCCCATGTTTTTGCACCAGAGTTTTACCTCGTCGGCCGTAAAGTTTGTGCCGTTATCAGTGATGATGCTGTGGGGGACGCCATAACGGTGTACAACCCCGTATATAAAGTCTATCACCGGTACGGATTCGTCCGTCTTAACAGGATTGGCTTCTATTCATTTGGTGAACTTATCCACCATGACCAGTAAGTATTTTTGCTTGTGGGTTCCGCCTTTAAGGGGTCCAACCATGTCAAGCCCCCAGACCGCGAAGGGCCAAGTGATGTGGATAGTTCAGAGGGCGGTGCGTGGCATATGGCTTTGGTTTGCGAAGAGCTGGCAACCGACGCATCATTGGACTAAGTCCTGGGCGTCTGCCCGGGCCGTCCTCCAATAAAAGCATGTACGGAAGGCCATGCTTACAACGGATCGAGCTGCAGTGTGATGACCGCCGAGTCCGGCATGAATTTCAGCCAGGAGGTTCCGCCCTTCCTCTTCGGAGATGCACCTTTGAAGGACTCCGGTAGTGCTTTTCTTATAAAGCTCTCCCTCGTGGACTTTGTAGGCTTTGGATCGCCGCACTATGCAGCGTGCCTCATTTTGGTCCTCGGGGAGTTCCTGCCTAGTAAGGTAGGCGAGGAATGGTTCTGTCCACGGGGTGATGACGACCATTATTATGTAGGCTGAAGGTGTTATTTCATTGACAGAGCCTCCGATTGTGTCAGAATGTTCGGTGTCGGGCAGTGCGGTTGGGTCCGGGATGTTATTGTTCGGCTCCCCTTCCCATACTACGGATGGCTTGAATAGCCTTTCCAAGAAGATGTTGGGAGGGACTACATCGCGTTTTGCGCTGATGCGTGCCAGGACATCTGCCGCCTGATTATTTTCCCGGGCTATATGGTGAAATTCAAGCCCTTCGAACCGAGCTGGCATTTTTAGGATGGCATTGCGGTAAGCTGCCATTTTTGGATCCTTGGCATCAAAGTCCCCATTTATTTGGGATATTGCGAGGTTCGAGTCCCCGCGCACCTCTAGGCGTTGAATGCCCATGGATACTGCCATCCGGAGACCATGTAAAAGGGCCTCATATTCGGCTGCATTGTTGGAGTCTGTGTACATAATCTGGAGTACGTATTGAACTATGTCTCCTGTGGGGGACGTCAAAACGACGCCAGCCCCTAGTCCGGCCAACATCTTCGAGCCGTCTAAATGCATGATCCAATTTGAATATGTGCCGTACTCTTTAGGTAGTTCGGCCTCCGTCCATTCTGTGACGAAGTCGGCCAAGACTTGCGACTTGATGGCTCGCCGTGGCTTATAAGTTATGTTGAACGGGAGGAGCTCAATGGCCCATTTTGCAATCCGGCCCGTTGCGTCACGGTTGTTTATAATATCGTTAAGTGGTACTTCCGAGGCTACTCTTATTGAACACTCTTGAAAGTAGTGTCGTAGCTTCTGGGATGCCATGAATACCGCGTACACAATCTTTTGATAATGCGGGTACCGTGATTTGCATGGAGTGCGGACAGTGGGCACATAATAGACTGGATTTTGAAGGGGGAATTTGTGTCCGTCCGTTTCTTGTTCGACGACGAGCACTGCGCTTACAACCTGATGTGTTGCTACAATGTACAATAACATTGGTTCGCCAATGTTTGGCGCGGCAAGGATTGGGTTTGTTGCCAATATGGCTTTTATTTCGTCGAGTCCGGCCGTGGCTGCATCCGTCTATTCGAAGTGTTCGGTGCGCCGAAGGAGGCGGTAAAGGGGTAGGGCCTTTTCTCCCAAGCGGGAGATAAAGCGGCTTAGAGCCGCCACGCATCTGGTTAACTTTTGTATTTGTTTGAGGTCCTTTGGGATATCCAATTGTGATAGAGCTCAGATCTTGGCTGGATTTGCTTCAATTCCTCTACCGGATACAATGAAGCCCAAGAGCTTTCCGGCTGGAACGCCGAAAACGCATTTTTCCGGGTTGAGCTTGATGTCGTATGTTCGGAGGTTGTCAAATGTGAGCCCCAAGTTGTTTACTAGAGATTCGACATGTCTTGTTTTGACAACCACATCATCTACATATGCCTCCACTATTTTGCCGATCTGGTTTGCCAGACATGTCTGAATCATGCGCTGATATGTTGCGCCGACGTTTTTGAGCCCGAAGGGCATTGTGTTGAAGCAGAATGGGCCGTATGGTGTGATAAATGCCGTTGCGGCTTGGTCTGATTCTGCCATCTTGATTTTATGGTAGCCGGAATATGCGTCGAGGAAACACAACGAATCATGTCCTGCGGTAGCGTCGATAATTTGATCGATGCGGAGGAGGGGGAAGGGATCCTTTGGGCAAGCCTTGTTAAGGTCTTTAAAATCAATGCACAGGCGCCAGGATTTGTCCTTCTTTGGTACCATCACCAGGTTTGCTAGCCAGTCCGGATGTTTTATATCTCTGATGAATCCGGCCTCCAATAGCTTTGCTAGCTCCTCTCCCATGGCATGTCTCTTAGGTTCAGAAAAACGCCGAAGAGCTTGTTTGATAGGTTGGAATCCCTTTAGGATATTTAAGCTGTGCTCGGCCAGCCTGTGTGGGATTCCTGGCATGTCTGAAGGGTGCCAGGCGAAAATGTCCCAGTTCTCTCGTAGGAACTCTCGCAGTGCGGTGTCTACATCAGGGTTTAACTGTGCCCCGATGGAAGCTGTTTTATTGGGGTCCATTGGATGGACCTGGAATTTGACTATTTCATCCGCCGGTTTAAAGGAGGTGGACTTGGATCTTTTGTCGAGTACCACATCGTCCCTATTTACCGTGGAGCACAGCGCAGTCAGTTCCTCAGCCGCTAGGGCTTCGGATAGTGCCTCGAGGGCCCGTGCGGCTGTCTTGTTTTCGGCGCGGAGTGCTATGTCCGGATCACTAGCGAGAGTGATTATCCCGTTAGGCCCGGGCATCTTGAGCTTCATGTACCCGTAATGGGGTATTGCTTGGAAGATTGTAAACGCTTCCCGCCCTAGCAGAGCGTGATAACCGCTGCTGAACGGAGCCACATGAAATGTGACCTCTTCGGACCTGTAGTTATCCGGCGTGCCGAACACCACATCTAGTGTGATTTTTCCTGTACAGCATGCTTCCCGACTGGGGATTATTCCTCTAAAGGTTGTGCTTCTTCGCTCAATGTGGTTCCAGTCTATTTCCATTTTTTGAAGGGTTTCCTCATAAATGAGGTTCAATCCGCTGCCGCCGTCCATGAGTACCTTGGTAAGACAAAAGCCGTCCACTATTGGACTGAGGACCAATGCGGCTGGTGCTCGGGCTGTTCGGAATTTAGGTTCATCACTGGCGTTAAAGGTAATAGCCATGTCACTCCATGGGTTTATTGTTGCTACTTTGTAGACTTCGGCAAGGCTGCGGAGTGTCCTTTTTCGCATATTATTTGATGCAAAAGTCTCGAAGACTATTAATACCGTATTGGTGTCTCTGGGGTGGCTTTCTATGGCCTCCGGAATTAGGAGATCTTCGCCAATTTTGGCCACCTGCCAGAGTATCCAACATGCTCTAAAGCTGTGAGTTGGTGTGGCATCCTCTGTACTGTGAATTTTACAGGGTCCATTAAGCCATCCTTCCAGTACGGTTCCATGCCCTGTAGAGGGTTTTTTCTTTTTGGTGTTTGACCTAGGTGTCTGGCGATGATGCGCCCTTTTAATTCGGACTGGGTTTGTATTCAGGGCCGGATCGTTCCAAAATTTTATTTTGGTTTCCCAGGCGCTTTCCATCGCACAGTACTTTTGTACAATGGACGCCATGTCAGCGAAGCGTGTAATAACACGGCGACTTATGGCGTTGAGGATTCCCTTGTCCGTGCAATTATTGCAGAAGATTGAGATTGCATCTTCCTCACGGCATTCCCTTATCATGTTCCTAACCAGGAGGAATCAGGCCCAGTAATGATGTACTGTTTCTTCGGGCTCTTGCCTGATTTGGGATAGATCGCTTATGTTCGGGTGGGTGGGTGGAATTAAATCCGAAGCCTCATCCCATCTGAGGCTCAGAGGCCAAGGAATTTCCGAACTCGAAAATGTGGATTCTTGGATGTTGTCCAATGAGTCCAGCCCGTCGCCTGACTCTAAGGTCAGGTCTTGAGTGATATCCTCCCCTCCGCGGGTATCTGGCTTGGAGGGATCGGGAATCCGGACGTAGCTAGTCCTTAAGATAGATGAATGGTCGCCGCACTGTCCCTCTACCACGGCAACGTGATGGGTGACTTGGGGAGAGTTAATCTCTCTCAGATCGGGTTTAGGCCCAATCTGGTCGTAATCCGTAGCGACTCCTAGGGCGGCGATGCGATCCAAGAGCTCGTTTATGGAGGAGAGCTCCATTGGATCTAACTGCTCGGCGAGTTCCGAGCTGACATGAAGATTGTTTTTGATGGCTCGAGAGGTCATCATCGGCGCAGAAGCTGAATAGGCGGTCATAAGAAAACCACCTAGCCGGAGGGTTTGGCCGACAGCCAAAGCTCTCTTAGCAATGGTGCCGTCTTTAAAGACGGGGCGAGGCATCCTTCCTGATGGCGACGACACAGAGGAACTCTCAATGAAAGCACCAATGTCGGTGTCAAAACCGGCGGATCTCGGGTAGGGGGTCTCGAACTGTGCGTCTAGGCCGGATGGTAACAGGAGGCAAGGGACACGAAGTTTTACCCAGGTTCGGGCCCTCTTGATGGAGGTAAAACCCTACGTCCTGCTTGATTAATATTGATGATATGGGTAGTACAAGAGTAGATCTACCACGAGATCGGAGAGGCTAAACCCTAGAAGTTAGCCTATGGTATGATTGTTGTTCTGTATGTTGTCCTACGGACTAAAACCCTCCGGTTTATATAGACACCGGAGAGGTTAGGGTTACACAAAGTCGGTTACAATGGTAGGAGATCTACATATCCGTATCGCCAAGCTTGCCTTCCACGCCAAGGAAAGTCCCTTCCGGACACGGGACGAAGTCTTCAATCTTGTATCTTCATAGTCCAGGAGTCCGGCTGAAGGTATAGTCCGGCCATCCGGACACCCCCTAATCCAGGACTCCCTTAGGGTGTTTGAGGAAATGACACGGGTACTGAAAATTTTGCTATGTGGGAGTCAAACACAGGAGTGAGATGTCGGGGCTATTGAAAATTTTGATGATAGTGCATCGCACATGGTCCGAAGATAGCAACCATGTGTTATGAAACAGAAAAACCCTCGAGGCGGGCAGATATTTTCTAGGGATGCAGGAGGGATTGGGAAGAAGAAACATCGCACACGGTCCGAAGATAACAACCATGTGTTATGAAACAGAAAAACCCTCGAGGCGGTCATCTATTTTCTAGGTATGTAGGCGGGATTGGGAACAAGAAACATCGCTCATGGTCTAGAGATAACAACCGTGTGTTATGAAACATAAAAAACCCTCGAGGCGGGCAGATATTTTTGAGAGGGTGAGCCTCGTGGAACCCAATGTACTGTGCGGATGTGTGCGTGACAGGGGCACCGTCGTGGCACACGGTTAGTTTGAGTAAATCGTGTCTGTTGCGTCATCCAACTTGTCTAATGTTCATAAATTTGGCGAAAAATGACGCGGGAGAGGGTCATAACACGAACACACTTGCATGTGGACCAAATTTATGTATGAAAAGGGTGGTTTGATTTTCAAATACCAAATGCAACTTCTATGTGGCACCTATCTCGCAAAGCGCATAGTATTGCTTGCCCCCCCTTGTGTCGGCACGAAGGTAATCCTA
>NC_057809.1:416473650-416596868 GCF_018294505.1 Triticum aestivum
TAAGATATGAATGCATGCCCCCCAACCGAGGTTCACCCTAGCAAAGTGCAAAGTAGCTAGCATCCCCCTCCCTCGTGTCGGCACGAAGGGAATCCTAAGCTATGAATGCATGCCCCCCAACTGAGGTTCACCTAGCAAAGTGCGAAGTAGCTAGCAGCCCCCTCCCTCGTGTCGGCACGAAGGGAATCCTAAGCTATGTGTAGCGATCCGACCTCTGACGGTCAAATCTCTGTGCATAAGTGTCATCCCTGGGTCAATAATGCTGACACACACAGTACTCGAGGATTTATAACAGAGTTCAATCACACACTTATTACATCGAATGTCTCAAAAGAGAACTATTATAATAATATGGCTGAAGGCCATCTAACTAAGATAACATCGGAAGCTTCGAAGGTAAATGAGTCCATCAACTCCAACGGCATAGCTAAGTGCACAAAAACGACCTAGCTCACCTTACTCTTCGCCTGAGAACTCTGCAACATAATTCATTGCAGCCTATGTAGGTCAGCACATGGAATATGCTAGCAAAATAACACTATAGAGCAATGAAGAAAATAATAGCTTTAACTATATGCATATATGGCTGGTGGAGGCTCTATGGTTATCATTTGCATAAAGCTAGGTTTTCCCTACAACAAAGGAATATATTTTATTTAACTACAAAGTTTGTTGAAAACATTGAGAAGGTTTCTCCAACTCAATCCCAAAATAATAATTATCAACCCAACAAATTAATTAAGTAGAGTGATGAGATCAAGTCAATAATTCAAGTACCGGATACTCAAGATGTCCATAACCGGGGACACGACTAACCATGATTAGTTTATACACTCTGCAGAGGTTTGCGCACTTTTCCCCACAAGACTCAATCTCCTCCGCTGTATTTCTCGAACTACATGATGTTTGAGAAACGGATGACCGAGACACCATCTTTCCGAAGAGGTCCCCTTAACCCATAGATAGGCCGGTACATCTACAATCCCCTACATCTACTACCCATCATGGAAAGGATTCCTACAACTTACTGAGCTATGCTAGAGCCCATAATGGATTGTGGCTGCACACAGAAGTTTCTAGCATGAATAATCTTATGATCCCTTTGAGCCTGGGTGGCGAACCATAGCATGATCACACGGGTACTCAAGGATATCCCAGGACAACACTGGATTACTCCAGGTGCCCAAACAACCACTGGGTGCTCCAGGGTGCCTCAACCAATCCACCCAGATGTGTATTAAAGTAGCCACCTTAAGTTTAACCATTAATAAATGATGACTCTCACATCTGTCATGGATCACTCAAACCAAACCACATCTACGAGCATAGCATAGCAGTATAAGCATAGCGTAGACAATAGGTTCTACCTCATCAACTACTTCCCAATACCCACATGTTATCAAGTCCTAACAATGAAATGTTTGAGGGTTTGAACTAATTCATAAAAACTGGGTAATAAAGGGTGTGATCAAAGTGTTACTTGTCTTGCTGACGATCTGAACACCCTAGTGACTCGTAGTAGCATGCCTCGCACTTCAGAAACTCTATCGTAAACAAACAATAGCATACATAAGCACTCAAGGATAAGATGCAAGGGTAAACTCAAGATAAAGATCCAAACTGAAAATATAAAAGAAGAGCTTCGATCTGCAAAAAGAATCAACAAAATCAGAGCTATGAAACTCAAACTACGATCAAAAGAAGTTTGAATTCAAATATGCTTGAAACCAAATTTTAAATTGTCAAAACCATGTTCAAGTTGATTATGTGGAAAGAGGGGAACAAGATGAAGATTTTGGTGCTGCTTCACTGGATTTGGACAAACGAGCAAAAAGTAATGATGGTTTAAAGATCAGGGACTAATCTGTGATAAAAGTATTTGTGGAGAGGTCCCTGGCCGAAAATTAAAGAAAGAAACCTAATGAATGAATGTTCGCTACGAACACCTAACGAACGAAATCGTTCATTAAAAAGAAACAAATAGGTGAACGTTTGTCAAATAACGAACCAAAAAATAAAAACTGATCTAAACCTAACTAACCAAAAAACGAAAAATAAAACTGACAGTTTATACCGGTTAACCGGACATGGCCGGTGGCGGTCCACGGCAACGGTGACGAGCGTCGGCGGCGAGGCGACGGTGAGGCAGGGAGGCAGGGTGGCGGCGCGGGCGTCGGCGGCGGCAGCAGCAGGCGGCAGCGGCTTGCGGCTTGCGGGGAGGCTGGCAATGAGGAGGAGGGGGCCGGGTCCGCTTATAAAGGGGGTCGAGGGGCTGCTTGGGTGAGGGGGCGCGGCCCAGGAGGAAAGCGGTGCAGGCGAGCGGGCCGGCTCGGCCTTTGGCCCAGTCGGGCGAGAAGTTTTTTTTAAAAAAAATCGTCCGAAAGAAAAAAAATCCTAATAAATGATAAAACAAATTCTAAAAATACAAGAAATAATTTTCACCGTCCAAACGTAATATTTAGGACAAAGTGAACATTTTTCTGGCCTAAAAATGCAATTTTCAAAAATGCATATTTTTCTAATTCAAATAAAATAGCGAATAAAATGCAATTAAAATATTTGTATGATTTTAAATTTCCTCTCCAATATTCCTCTCTTTTGAAGAAGTCGTTTTATCTTCTCTCATTTATTTTTATTATTGGAAATAATTAGAGAGTAAAATATTAAAAATCAAATTAATCCTCTTTTCAAATTTGAGCAAATTCAAATATGAAAATTTGTGAAACCTCCAGCTCTCTCCTTAGGTCCTTGAGTTGCTTAAGATTTCTAGGATCTCAACCAAAATGCAAATAAAATATGATATGCATATGATGACCTATGTATAACATCCAAATTGAAAATTGGGATGTTACAAACCTACCCCCCTTAAGATGGATCTCGCCCTCGAGATTCGGGTTGGCTAGAGAATAGGTGTGGGTGGTCTTTCCGTAGGTCTTCTTCTCGCTCCCAGGTGGCTTCCTCCCTGGTATGGTGGCTCCACTAAACTTTGCAAAACTTGATAACCTTGATGTGTGTAACTTTGTTGGCAAACTCAAGTATCTTGATGGTTTTCCCCTTGTAAGTTAGGTCACTCTCCAACTGAATTGCTTCTAGGGGCACCGAATCTCTGAGAGGAATATCGGCCATCTCAGCATGACACTTCTTCAACTGGAAAATGTGAAGCACATCATGAACTCCTGACAATCCTTCGGGTAACTCCAACTTGTAGGGAACTTCTCCCGTAAGCTCCAAAACTCGATTTGGTCCTACAAATCTTGGGGCTAACTTTCCTTTCACTCCAAATCATTTAACTCCTCGCAGTGGTGACACCCGAAGATATGCTCTGTCTCCAATCCCATAGACTACCTCCTTGCGTTTAGTATCGGCATAACTCTTCTGCCTGGACTGACCTACCTTCAGTCTATCTCGAATCAACTTAACCTTCTCTTCAGACTCCTTGATTAAATCTGGTCCGAACAACTGACGATCTCCAACTTCATCCCACATCAATGGTGTCCTGCAACTTCTTCCATACAAAGCTTCCAAAAGGGCCATCTTTAAACTAGCCTAGTAACTGTTGTTGTATAAGAACTTTGCATAAGGCAAATTGTCATCCCAACTAGATCCATAATCTAGCGCACAAGCTCTCAACATGTCCTCCAGAATCTAATTGACTCTCTCGGTCTGCCCATCTGTCTGCGGGTGAAAGGCTGTACTGAACTCTAGCCTGGTACCCAAAGTCTGGTGTAGCTGATTCCAAAACTTCGAGGTAAACTGTGTTCTTCTATCTGATAGGATGGTCCTCGGAACTCCATGCAGACATATGATCCTGGACATATATATCTTGGCCAACTTCGCACTTGTATAAGTAGTTTTCACGGGGATAAAGTGAGCTACTTTGGTCAAGCGATCAACTACTACCCAGATAGAGTCATATCCTGATCGTGTCCTGGGTAATCCGATGATAAAGTCCATGCCAAGTTTATCCAACTTCCATTCGGGTATTGGCATAGGCTGAAGTAATCCTGCTGGCTTCTGATGTTCTACCTTCACTCTTTGACATACATCACATACTGCTACATACTCGGCAATATCCTTCTTCATACCTATCCACCAGAAATGTTCCTTCAAATCCAAATACATCTTGGTGTTTCCGGGGTGAATCGAGTATGGCGAGTCATGGGCTTCCTGAAATATTAACTTCCTGATCTCCGCATTATTGGGCACATATACACGATCCTCAACCATAACGTTTCGTGCTCATCCTCACGAAAACCCTTGGCTTTTCCTTTGCTCATCTTTTCCTTTATCTCTGCAACATCGGTATCATCCTTCTGAGCTTCTCGAATCTTTCCCATTATTGTAGACTCAACCTCCATTGCTGCAACAAAACCTCTTGGAACTATCTCCAAACGAAGCTCCTTGAGATCCTCGACTAAATCCTGCGGTAATCCTCCGCTTACGAGGGTATTGGCATAACTCTTGCGGCTCAAAGCATCCTCTACGACATTGGCCTTTCTTGGATGATAATGCAGCTTCATATCTTAATCCTTTATTAATTCCAACCATGTCCTCTGCCTGAGTTTCAACTCCTTATGTGTGAAGATATACTTCAAACTCTTGTGATCCGTGTACACATCATAGCGGTTTCCAATAAGAAACATGTCTACAGGTCTTGAGCGCATGCACTATGGCTGCTAATTCCAAATCATGCGTGGCATAATTCAACTTGTGAGGTCGAAGCTGTCGTGAGGCATATGAAACAACTCTTCCGTCCTACATAAGTACACCTCCAAGTCCTAGGCGAGAAGCATCACAATACACTTGGAAATCCTTGCGTATATCCGGAAGAATCAACACTGGGGTTGTAACCAAACATTTCTTCAACTCCTGAAAGCATGCCTCACAATCCTTAGTCCATTTCAATTTGGTGTTCTTCTTCAAAAACTCTGTCATGGCTTCACAATCTTGGAAAAATTCTCAATGAACCTCCTATAATATCCTGCGAGTCCCAAAAAACTGCGGATGGCCCCAACTAAGGTGGGTGCCAACCACTCAGTGACAGACTGAACCTTGGTAGGGTCTACGGCTATACCTTCTCCTGATATAACATGTCCAAGAAATCGAACTTCCTTCAACCAAAACTCACATTTGTTGAACTTGGCATATAGCAGATGTTCCCTGAGCTTCTTGAGAACTAATCACAAATGTTCCTTGTGCTCCTCTTCATTCTTCGAGTATACCAAAGTATCATCAATGAACACCACAACAAACTTATCCAAGAACTCCATGAACACCTTGTTCATCATACTCATAAAATAGGCAGGGGCGTTAGTCAATCCAAAAGACATGACCGTGTACTCATATAGCCCATACCTTGTGGTGAAAGCTGTCCTAGGTATATCATGTTCTCGGATCTTCAACTGGTGGTATCTTGATCGAAGATCGATCTTGGAAAATACTTTAGCTCCCTGCAGTTGGTCAAACAAATCATTGATCATCGGTAGTGGGTACTTGTTCTTGATCGTCACCTCATTCAGTGCCCGATAATCAACAACCATTCTCAAAGATCCATCCTTCTTTTCAACTAAGAGCACTGGGATCCCCACAGTGATGAACTTGGTAGGATATAACCTTTCTCAGTAACTCCTTAACCTGCTTCTTAATTTCCTCCAGATCATTTGCGGGCATCCGATATGGTCTCTTCGATATTGGTCCGGTGTCTGGCAACAGCTCTATCAAAAAATTCTATGTCTCGATCTAGCGGCATGCCTGGTAGTTCCTTTGGAAATACATCTGGGTAATCCTTCACAACTGGAACTTCTTCTTGAACAACTCCTGAGAGGGAATTTACTTGGGTCCTCCTTGGTGCATGTCGTGATACATACTTGATCCGTTTACCCTTTGGGTGGTGAGTAGAATTGACCTACTAGCACAATTGATGTTTCCTCCATACATGGATAGCCAATCCATGCCTAATATCACATCCAATCATTGTGACTCCAAGATAATTAGGTCTGAGGGGAAACATGCCTACCTATGGCTAATGGTATCTGAAAACATCCTCTGCTTGCCATATACTCCGCTCCAGGCGAGCTTACTAACATAGGTGTCTTAAGGGCTTTGGTGGGCAACTTATACTTATCCACAAATCCCCTCAATATGTATGAATGCGATGCACCAGTATCAAAAAGAACAGTAGCAGTAAATGACTTAATTAAAAACTTACCGATAACTGTATCTGGCTACTCTTCAACTTCCTCCATGTTAACGTGGTTCACCTGTCTTCTGGTGAAAGGGTTGGGCTTCTTCCCAGAACTTCCATTGCCATTTCCATGCTTTGCTTCAGGACACTCGGTGGCATAGTGTCCAGTCTTCCCAAACTTGAAACAAGTAATGTGACTTAGATCCTTCTTGGCAGGTGTAGTGGGGTTGTAACGATTCTGACCGTTGTTTCCTCCATTCCCATTACCATTCTTAGGGCCGCTATGGTTATGTGAGCTTCCTCCATTGTGAGTATAGCCTCCATGGTTATGATGGGTATGTCCTCCCGAGTTGAAGGGTGAAATGAGGCTTTTGCTAAACTCCAGAATTGTACTTCCCCTGTCCATACTTCATTTTGTGGCTCTCTATTTGCTGCTGCTTGCCTTCAATCATGAGGGCCCCGTCTACCAACTCCTGGTAGTTAGCAAATGTTGCCACCATCAACTGCATGCTCAGCTCATCATTCAACCCTTCCATAAACTTCTCCTGCTTCGCGACATCTATGGCCACATCATCTGGGGCATAACGGGCTAACTTACTAAACTCATCCATGTACTGCCCCATAGTACGATTTCCCTGGCGTATGTTGCGAAACTCATGCTTCTTCATACTCATAGCCCTGGTTGAAACATGGGCTATGCGGAAAGCTTCCTGGAACTGATCCCATGTGACATTGGCTATGGGAAAAGTGGTTGTGTAATTCTCCCACCATGAGGCTGCGGGTCCATCCAATTGATGTGCCGCAAAGCGCACCTTCTCAGCATCTGTGCAACCAGCGGTGGTCACCACCCTTCCAATCCTGCAGAGCCATTCATCAGCCACAATCGGCTCAGTGCTACTAGAAAACACCGACGGTTTCAACCTCAGAAAATGGGCTAAGTTGTCCACTGGAGGTGGTGGCGGTGGGTTGTTGTTGTTGTTGTTGTTGTTGCCTTGGCTCTGGACTAGTAGCTGCATCAAGGCATTCTGTTGCTGGATCAACTGAGTGAGCTCCGGTGGGAAGACAAATCCGGGGTCACGTCTCGGAGGCATCTGATAGGTTTAGAGGGGTGAGAAAAAGAATAGAGTGAGGTCTAAAGGGGAAAATCAGTACCCATATGCACATGACGCAAACACATTCATTCACACCATTCAATTCAAACAAGGGCATATAGTCGATCTAATCTACCGTTATGGAAATACTCTAGCTACTACTATATACATGGGGAACACTACTGATAATATGGTGGTCACTAGAAATTTTGATCGGAGGAAGACAATATGATATCTGCTCTAGCTTTGTCTTCATAATCATCATCGTTATCGGGGTCAGAGTCGGTGTCATCGATGATGATGTAGTCTTCGGGGTGTTTGTCCTCCTATGGTTTAGGATCTCCCATGAATATTCCTAGCTTCTTCTTCAGGTCTTCATTTTTCTCCACCAGTACTGCAATTTCCTCTTCATATCCATCGCGTGTAGACTTGAGTTCCTCTCCTAGCTCCATATTCTGGGTCTCACCTTCTTCATGTCTATCATGCTGGTGCACATCTGGTTCTGCTGACGACGAATGTGCTGGTTCAACTCCTGGATATAGGCGGCAATAGACTTGTCCCTCCTGGTGCAAATCTTCTCCCATTGCTCATCTCGGCGTCCACATATCTAGTAGATGGTGTCTTTAAGATCCTTGTGGTAAACTTTGCCGATGCGTTCCATGGCGATGTGAGCTACCATGCTCTTTCCTAGACTCCAGGTTGGTGCATCAAAGGAAAACTCTATGGGCTCAGTAACCGGTGTGAAAGTCCTTCCTGGAACATGTACTCGAATTGTCCAGCGCTCTTCTTCAGGTAGAGTGGCGGTGTAGGTACCCGTGAAGCTTGGTATTCCGATGCTCAGGTACTTAGTGGCTTCCTTCAAGTGTCGTCCAAAAGGGGTGTGTTCATCCGTTGCACAAACTTGTTCCTTGGGTCTGCCATATATAGAGTAGAAAATGGAGAATAGTCAGAAATGAGTAGAGAAGAGGGTCCTATGGCTTATCTTAGTGGTCGCGTCCTACAGTCAGCGTGTCCTCTGATACCATCTTGTAGCGATCCGACCTCAAACGGTCAAATCTCTATGCATAAGTGTCATCCCTGGATCGGGAATGCTGACACACAAAGTACTTGATGATTTATAACAGAGTTCAATCACACACTTATTACATCGAATGTCTCCAAAGAGAACTATTACAATAATATGACTGAAGGCTATCTAACTAAGATAACAGTGGAAGCTTCCAAGGTAAATGAGTCAATCAACTCCAACGGCATAGCTGAGTGCATGACAACGACCTAGCACACCTTACTCTTCGTCTGATAACTCTACAACATAATACGTTGCAACCTGTGTAGGTCAGCACATGGAATATGCTAGCAAAATAACACTATAGAGCAATGAAGGAAATAACAGCTTTAACTATATGCATATATGGCTGGTGGAGGCTCAATGGTTATCATTTGCATAAAGCTAGTTTTTCCCTACAACAAAGGAATATATTTTATTTAACTACAAAGTTTGTTGAAAACATTGAGAAGGTTCCTCCAACTCAATTCCAAAATAATAATTATCAAGCCAACAAATTAATTAATTAGAGTGATAAGATCAAGTCAATAATGCAAGTACCAGATACTCAAGATGTCCATAACCGGGGACACGGCTAACCATGATTAGTTTATACACTCTCCAGATGTTTGCGCACTTTTCCCTGCAAGAATTGATCTCCTCCGCTTTATTTCTCGCACTACATGATGTTTGAGAAACGGATGACCGAGACATAGTCTTTCCGAAGAGGTCTGAGGGAGTCCAGGATTAGGGGGTCTCCGGACAGCCGGACTATATCCTTTGGCCGGACTGTCGGACTATGAAGATACAAGATTGAAGACTCTACTTGGCGTGGAAGGCAAGCTAGGCAATACGGATATGTATATCTCCTCCCTTGTAACCGACCTTGTGTAACCCTAACCCCCTCCGGTGCCTATATAAACTAGAGGGTTTAGTCCATAGGACAAGATACGATGATACCATAGGCTAGCTTCTAGGGTTAGCCTCTACGATCTCGTGGTAGATCAACTCTTGTAATACTCATATCATCAAGATCAATCAAGCAGGAAGTAGGGTATTACCTCCATCAAGAGGGCCCGAACCTAGGTAAACATCGTGTCCCCCGCCACCTGTTACCATCTGCCTTAGACACACAGTTCGGGACCCCCTACCCGAGATCCGCCGGTTTTGACACCGACAAGGTCCCCTTAACCGATTGATAGGACGGTACACCTACAATCCCCTGCATCTGCTAGCTTATCATGGAAAGGATTCCCACAACTTACTCAACTATGCCAGAGCCCATAATGCCTTGTGGCTACACACCGAAGTTTCTAGAATGAATAATCTTATGATCCCTTTGAGCCTGGCTGGCGAACCATAGGATGATCACACGGGTACTCCGGGATATCCTAGGACAACACTGGATTACTCCAGTTGCCAAGGCAACCACTTGGTGCTCCAGGGTGCGTCAACCAATACACCCAGATGTGTATTAAAGTAGCCACCTTAAGTTTAACCATTAATAAATGATGACTCTCACATCTTTAGGGTTCACTCAAACCAAACCACGTCTATGAGCATAGCATAGCAGTATAAGCATAGCATGGAAGTAACTCCCAGGGTTGAATACAAGACAATAGGTTCTACCTCATCAACTACTTCCCAATACCCACATGTTATCAAGTCCTAACCATGCAATGTTTGATGGTTTGAACTAATGCATAAAAATTGGGTAATAAAGGGTATGATCAAAGTGTTACTTGCCTTGTTGACGATCTTATAACCCTAGTGACTCGTACTAGAATGCTTCGCACTCCGGATACTCTATCATACACAAACAATAGCATACATAAGCACTCAAGCATACGATCCAAGGGTAAACTTAATAGAAAAGATCCAAACTGAAAATACAAGAAAGAGCTTGGATTTGCAAAAATAATCAATCAAATCGGAGCAACGAAACTCAAACTATGATCAAAAGAAGTTCGAATTCAAATCTGCTTGAGACCAAATTTTAAATTGTCAAAACCGTGTTCAAGTTGATTATCTGGAAAGAGGGGAACAAGACGAAGATTTTGGCGTTGGTTTCACTGGATTTGGACAAACGAGCAAAAAGTAACGAGGGTTTAAAAATCAAGGACTAATCTGTGATGAAAGTATTCGTGGATAGGTCCCTGGCCGAAAGTTAAAAAAAGAAAAAACCTAATGAACGACATCGTTCGTTAAAAAGAAACTAACGGGTGAACGTTTGTCAAATAACGAACCAAAAAATAAAAACTGATCTAAACCTAACTAACCAAAAAAGAAAAACCGACGGTTTATACCGGTTAAACGGGCTTGGCCAGCGGAGGTCAACGGCAATGGCGACGAGCTTCAGTGGGGAGGCGACGGCAGTGCGGGGTGGCGACGGCGAGGCGGGCCGGAAGTGTAGGGTGGTGATGGCGAGCGGCAGCGCGGGCGTTGGCGGGGGCAGCAGCAGGAGGCGGCGGCTAGCGACTGCGGCAGCGGCGGTTGGCAGCTTGCGGGGAGGCGGCGGCGGCTAGCGATGAGGAGGAGGGGAGCGGGGGGCTGCTTGGGCGAGGGGGCGTGGCCTCGGGAGGCGTGTCCACCTCGGACACGGCCGGCGGTGGCGCGCGGCGGGACTCCTCCGCCCGGGAGGAAAGCGGCGCGGGCGAGCGGGCCGGCTAGGCTGGGCCTTCGGCTCAGTCGGGCGAGAAGTTTTTTTTTTAAAAAATTCGCCCGAAAGAAATAAAATCCTAATAAATTATAAAAAAATCTAAAAATGCTAGAAATAATTTTCGCCGTCCAAACCTAATATTTAGGACAAAGTGAACATTTTTCTGGCCTAAAAATGCAATTTTCAAAAATGCATATTTTTCTAATTCAAATAAAACAGCGAATAAAATGCAATTAAAATATTTATTTGATTTTAAAATTTCCTCTCAATATTCCTCTCTTTTGAAGAAGTCATTTTATCTTCTCTCATTTATTTTTATTATTGGAAATAATTGGATAGAAAAATATTTAAAATCAAATTGATCCTCTTTTCAAATTTGAGAAAATTCAAATATGAAAATTTGTGAAACCTCCAACTCTCTCCTTGGGTCCCTGAGTTGCTTAAGATTTCTAGGATCTCAACCAAAATGCAAATAAAATATGATATACATATGATGACCTATGTATAACATCCAAATTGAAAATTGGGATGTTACACTATGAATGCATGCCCCCCCCAACCGAGGTTCACCTAGCAAAGTGTGAAGTAGCAACAGCCCTCCCTCATGTCGCCACGAAGGGAATGCTAAGCTATGAATGCATGCCCCCCAACCGAGGTTCACCTAGCAAAGTGCGAAGTAGCAACCCCCTCTCCCCCACACACACACTTTCAGTCGGCGGGCCAGAGAGGCATATCTCACCAAGATGGATCGTAAAACGGACCAAGAATAATCCACCTTGGTCGTACAACCTCTCTCTTGTTGTTGGTCAAAGTGATGGCCGTCCATGCGACCCCGGAGATGGGCTAGCTCGCGAATAATCAGGCAAGTAGCTAGTCACCGAAGACAACCATTGCATGCGTGTGATACGTCTCCAACGTATCTATAATATTTGATTACTCCATGTTATAATATCTACTGTTTTGGACTATATTGGGCTTTATTTTCCACTTTTATATTATTTTTGGGACTAACCTATTAACCAGAGGCCCAGCCCAGAATTGCAGTTTTTTTTGCCTATTTCAGTGTTTCGAAGAAACGGAATATCAAACGGAGTCCAAACGGAATAAAACCATCGGGAACGTAATTTTCTCACCGAACGTGATCCAGGAGACTTGACCCTGCTCCAAGGAACAAAAGAGGCGGTCACGAGGGTGAGGGGCGCGCCCCCTGCCTCGTGGGCCCCTCGGTGCTCCTCCGGCGTACTTCTTCCTCCTATATATACACACGTACCCCCAAACGATCAGAACAAGAGCCAATAACCTAATTCCACCGCCACAACTTTTTGTATCCACGAGATCCCATCTTGGGGCTTGTTCCGGAGCTCCGCCGGAAGAGGGCTGTCATCACGGAGGGCTTCTACATCATCCTAACCCCTCCGATGAAGTGTGAGTAGTTTACCTCAGACATTCGGGTCCATACTTAGTAGCTAGATGGCTTCTTCTCTCTCTTTGAATCTCAATACAAAGTTCTCCCCCTCTCTTGTGGAGATCTATTCGATGTAATCTTATTTTTGCGGTGTGTTTGTTGAGACCGATGAATTGTGGGTTTATGATCAAGTCTATCTATAAATAATATTTGAATCTTCTCTGAATTCTTTTATGTATGATTGGTTATCTTTGCAAGTCTCTTTGAATTATCCGTTTGGTTTGGTCAACTAGATTGGTAGTTCTTGCCATGGGAGAAGTGCTTAGCTTTGGGTTCGATCTTGCGGTGTCCTTACCCAGTGATAGAAGGGGCAGCAAGGCACGTATTGTATCGTTGCCATCGAGGATAACAAGATGGGGTTTATTTCATATTGCATCAATTTATCTCTCTACATCACGTCATCTTGCTTAAGGCATTACTCTGTTTTTAACTTAATACTCTAGATGCATGCTGGATAGTGGTCGATGAGTGGAGTAATAGTAGTAGATGCAGAATCATTTCGATCTACTTGTCACGGACGTGATGCCTATAAACATGATCATGCCTAGATATTCTCATAACTATGCTCAATTCTGTCAATTGCTCAACAGTAATTTGTTCACCCACCATAGAATAGTTATGCTCTTGAGAGAAGCCACTTCTGAAACCTATGCCCCCTGGGTCTATTCTCATCATTTCAATCTCCATCACTTTAATCTTGCTTTGATTTTTACTTTGCTTTTACTTTTTACTTTGCATCTTTATACCAAAAATACCAAAAATATTATATCTATCAGATCTCAGTCTCGTAAGTGACCGTGAAGGGATTGACAATCTCTAATCACGTTGGTTGCGAGTAGCTATCGTTTTGTGCAGGTACGAGGGACTTGAGCGTGGCCTCCTAATGGATTGATACCTTGGTTCTCAAAAACTGAGGGAAATACTTACGCTACTCTGCTGCATCATCCCTTCCTCTTCGGGGAAAACCAACGCAAGCTCAAGACGTAGCAAGAAGGATTTCTGGCTCCGTTGCCGGGGAGTCTACGCAAAAAGTCAACATACCAAGTACCCATCACAATCCCTATCTCTTGCATTACATTATTTGCCATTTGCCTCTCGTTTTCCTCTCCCCCCAATTCACCCTTGCCATTTTATTTGCCCTCTCTCTCTCTCTCTATCCTCCCTCTCTATTTGCCTCTTTTGCCCGCTTGCTTTTTTGTTTGCTCGTGTGTTAGATTGCTTGTTTGTCGCGATGACTCAAGATACTACCAAATTGTGTGACTTCACCAATACCAATAATAATGATTTCCTTAGCACTCCGATTGCTCCTCTTACCGATGCTAAATCTTGTGAAATTAATACTGCTTTGTTGAATCTTGTCATGAAAGATCAATTCGCCGACCTTCCTAGTGAAGATGTCGCTACTCATCTGAATAGCTTCGTTGATTTATGTGATATGCAAAAGAAAAAAGATGTCAATAATGATGTCATTAAATTGAAGTTGTTTCCTTTTCCGCTTAGAGATCGTGCTAAAGCTTGGTTTTCGTCTTTGCCTAAGAATAGTATTGATTCATGGAACAAGTGCAAAGATGCTTTTATCTCTAAGTATTTTCCTTCCGCTAAGATCATCTCTCTTGGAAACAATATTATGAACTTTAAACAACTTGATCATGAACATGTTGCACAAGCTTGGGAGAGAATGAAATCAATGATACGTAATTGCCCTACTCATGGTTTGAATTTGTGGATGATCATACAATTTTTTTATGCCGGATTGAATTTTGCTTCTAGAAATCTTTTAGATTCGGCCGCGGGAGGCACTTTTATGGAAATCACTTTAGGAGATGCTACTAAACTCCTAGATAATATTATGGTTAATTATTCTCAATGGCATACTGAAAGATCTTCTAATAAAAAGTGCATGCGATAGAAGAAATCAATGTTTTGAGTGGAAAGATGGATGAACTTATGAAATTATTTGCTACTAAGAGTGTTTCTTCTTATCCTAATGATATGCCTTTGTCTACTTTGATTGAGAATAACAATGAATCTATGGATGTGAATTTTGTTGGTAGGAATAATTTTGGTAACAACGCTTATAGAGGGAATTTTAATCCTAGGCCATATCCTAGTAATCCTTCTAATAATTATGGGAATTCATACAAAAACTCTTATGGAAATTATAATAAGATGCCCTCTGAATTTGAGAATAGTGTTAAAGAGTTTATGAATTCACAAAAGAATTTTAATGCTTTGCTTGAGGAGAAATTGCTTAAAGTTGATGATTTGGCTAGAAACGTTGATAGAATTTCTCTTGAGGTCGATTCTTTAAAGCTTAGATCTATT
The DNA here is from genome assembly GCF_018294505.1 of Triticum aestivum. Taxonomy (NCBI): domain Eukaryota; kingdom Viridiplantae; phylum Streptophyta; class Magnoliopsida; order Poales; family Poaceae; genus Triticum; species Triticum aestivum. The sequence continues at coordinate 416,488,420 of NC_057809.1, forward strand.
CCTCCTAAACATGATATCAATGAGTCTCTCAAAGCCATGAGAATTTCCATTGATGAGTGCAAGGAAAGAACCGCTAGGATGTGTGCTTCCAAAGATGCCTTTATTAAAGCATGTTCTTCCAATTCCTATGAAAATCAAGATTAAGATCTAAAAGTTATTGATGTGTCCCCTATTAAATCTTTGTTTTGCAATATGAATCTTGATGAAACTGAATATGATCTTCCTTTACATAGAAGGCCTTCTATGTATTCGGAGTATTTAGATCTTAATGATGAAATTGATGAAAGTGGGATTGAAAGAAATAAAAACTTAGATGTTGCTAAACCCACTATATTGGATTTCAAGGAATTTAATTATGAAAGTTGCTCTTTAATTGATTGTATTTCCTTGTTGCAATCTGTGCTAAATTCTCCACATGCTTATAGTCAAAATAAAGCCTTCGCCGAACATATTGTTGATGCCTTGATGCAATCTTATGAAGAAAAACTTGAGTTGAAAGTTTATATCACTAGAAAACTCTATGATGAGTGGGAACCAACTATTAAATTAAAATTAAGGATCATGAGTTTTATGCTTTGTGTGATTTGGGTGCTAGTGTCTCTACTATTCCCAACACTTTGTGTGATTTACTAGATTTCCGCGATTTTGATGATTGCTCTCTAAACTTGCATCTTGCGGATTCTAGTATTAAGAAACATATGGGAAGGATTAATGATGTTCTTATTGTTGCAAATAGGAATTATGTGCCCATAGATTTCATTGTTCTTGATATAGATTGCAATCCTTCTTGCCCTATTATTCTTGGTAGACCTTTCCTTAGAACGGTTGGTGCGATTATTGATATGAAGGAAGGGAATATTAGATTTCAATTTCCATTAAAAAAGGGCATGGAACACTTTACAAGAAAGAAAATAAAATTACCATATGAAACTATCATGAGAGCCACTTATGTATTGCCTACCAAAGATGGCAATACCTAGATCTATCCTCCCTTTTATGCCTAGCTAGGGGCATTAAACGATAGCGCTTGTTGGGAGGCAATCCAATTTTATTTTTATTCCTTGCTTTTTGCTCCTGATTAGTAATAAATAAATTATTTAGCCTCTGTTTTTGTTGTGTTTTTTGTGTTTAATTAGTGTTTGTGCCAAGTAGAACCGTTGGGAAGACTTGGGGAAAGTCTTGTTGAACTTGCTGTAAAAAACAGAAACTTTAGCGCTCACGAGAACTGCTGTCATTTTTATTTGGAGAGTGATATTTAGTTAATTCTTTTTGAATATGATTAATAGATAAATTCCTCACGTCAAGAAATTTATTTTAGAGTTTTTGGGGTTCGAGATCTTGCGCTAGGCACAGATTACTACTGACTGTTCTGTTTTTGACAGATTCTGTTTTTCGTGTGTTGTTTGCTTATTTTGATGAATCTATGGTTAGTAAAATAGTTTATAATCCATAGATAAGTTGGAATACAGTAGGTTTAAAACCAATATAAATAAAGAATTAGTTAATTACAGTACCTTGAAGTGGTCTTTTGTTTTCTTTCGCTAACGGAGCTCACGAGTTTTCTATTTTGAGTTTTGTGTTGTGAAGTTTTCAAGTTTTGGATGAATTCTTTTGATGGATCATGGAACAAGGACTGGAAAGAGCTTAAGATTGGGGATGCCCATGGCACCCCCAAGATAATCCAAGGACACCAAAAATTCAAAGCTTGGGGATGCCCCGGAAGGCATCCCCTCTTTCGTCCACTTCCATCGGTAATTTACTTGGAGCTATATTTTTATTCACCAACATGATATGTGTTTTGCTTGGAGCGGCTTGTATTATTTGTGTCTTTGTGTCTTAGTATGCCACAATCATACTTGCTGTACACACCTTTTGAGAGAGACATACATGAATTAAAATTTGATAGAATACTCGATGTGCTTCACTTATATCTTTTGAGCTAAGTAGTTTTGCTCTATGTGCTTCACTTATATCTTTTGAGCATTATAATTTTGCTCTACGTGCTTCACTTAGATCTTTTAGAGCACGGTGGTGGATTTGTTTTAAAGAAACTATTGATCTCTCATGCTTCACTTAAATTATTTTGAGAGTCTCTTAATAGCATGGTAATTTGTGTAATAATAATATGCTTGGTATTCAAGATTTGTGAAACTTTCTTTTGAGTGCGTTGAATACTAAGAAAAGATTGAAGCATGATAATTGTTTTGAGATATGGAGGTGATAATATTAAAGTCATGCTAGTTGAGTAGTTGTGAATTTAAAGAATACTTGTTTAAAGTTTGTGATTCCCGTAGCATGCACGTATGGTGAACCGTTATGTGATGAAGTCGGAGCATGATTTATTTATTGATTGTCTTCCTTATTAGTGGCGGTCGGGGAAGAGCGATGGTCTTTTCCTACCAATCTATCCCCCTAGGAGCATGCGTGTAATACTTTGCTTTGATAACTTCTAGATTTTTGCAATAAGTATATGAGTTCTTTATGACTAATGTTGAGTCCATGGATTATACGCACTCTCACCCTTCCACCTTTGCTAGCCTCTCTAATACTGCGCACTTTTCGCCGGTATCATACACCTACCATATACCTTCCTGAAAACAGCCACCATACCCACCTATTATGGCATCTCCATAGCCATTCCGAGATATATTGCCATGCAACTTCCCACCGTTCCGTTTATCATGACACACTCCATCATTGTCATATTGCATATCCCGGTACACCGCCGGAGGCATTCATATAGAGTGATATTTTGTTCTAAGTATTGAGTTGTAAGAAAAATAAAAGTGTGATGATCATCATTATTAGAGCATTGTCCCAGTGAGGAAATAATGATGGAGACTATGATTCCCCCATAAGTCAGGATGAGACTCCGAACGAAAAGTAAAAAAAAAGAGGCCAAAGAGGCCCAAATAAAAAGAGGCCATAAAAAAGAAAAGGCCCAAACAAAAAAATATATAAATAAAAAAATGAGAGAAAAAGAGAGAAGGGACAATGTTACTATCCTTTTACCACACTTGTGCTTCAAAGTAGCACCATGATCTTCATAGTAGAGAGTCTCTCATGTTATAACTTTCATATACTAGTCGGAATTTTTCATTATAGAACTTGGCTTGTATATTCCAATGATGGGCTTCCTCAAATTGCCCTAGGTCTTCATGAGCAAGCAAGTTGGATGCACACCCACTTAGTTTATTTTTGAGCTTTCATATACTTATACCTCTAGTGCATCCGTTGCATGGCAATCCCTACTCACTCACATTGATATCTATTGATGGGCATCTCCATAGCCCATTGATACGCCTAGTTGATGTGAGACTATCTTCTCCTTTTTGTCTTCTCCACAACCACCATTCTATTCCACCTATAGTGCTATATCCATGGCTCACGCTCATGTATTGCGTGAAGATTGAAAAAGTTTTGAAAAATTAGAGTATGAAACAATTGCTTGGCCTGTCATCGGGGTTGTGCATGATTTAAATATTTTGTGTGGTGAAGATAGAGCATAGCCGGACTATATGATTTTGTAGGGATAACTTTCTTTGGCCATGTTATTTTGAGAAGATATAATTGCTTTGTTAGCATGCTTGAAGTATTATTATTTTTTATGTCAATATAAACTTTTGTCTTGAATCTTTCGAATCTGAATATTCATACCACAAGTAAGAAGATTTGCATTGAAATTATGCCAACTAGCACTCCACATCAAAAATTCTTTTTTGATCATTTACCTACTCGAGGAGGAGCAGGAATTAATCTTGGGGATGCCTGATACGTCTCCAACGTATCTATAATTTTTGATTGCTCCATGCTATATTATCTACTGTTTTGGACTATATTGGGCTTTATTTTCCACTTTTATATTATTTTTGGGACTAACCTATTAACCGGAGGCCCAGCCCAGAATTGCTATTTTTTTGCCTATTTCACTGTTTCGAAGAAACGGAATATCAAACGGAGTCCAAACGGAATAAAACCTTCCGGAACGTGATTTTCTCACCAAACGTGATCCAGGAGACTTGGACCCTGCTCCAAGGAACAAAAGAGGCAGTCACGAGGGTGGGGGGTGCCCCCCTAGGGCACGCCCCCCTGCCTCGTGGGCCTCTTGGTGCTCCTCCGGTGTATGTCTTCCTCCTATATATAGACACGCACCCCCAAACGATCAGAACAGGAGCCAATAACCTAATTCCACCGTCGCAACTTTCTGTATCCATGAGATCCTATCTTGGGGCCTATTCCAGAGCTCCACCGGAAGAGGGCCGTCATCACGGAGGGCTTCTACATCATCCTAGCCCCTCCGATGAAGTGTGAGTAGTTTACCTCAGACCTTCGGGTCCATACTTAGTAGCTAGATGGCTTCTTCTCTCTCTTTGAATCTCAATACAAAGTTCTCCCCCTCTCTTGTGGAGATCTATTCGATGTAATCTTCTTTTTGCGGTGTGTTTGTTGAGACCGATGAATTGTGGGTTTATGATCAAGTCTATCTATGAATAATATTTGAATCTTCTCTGCATTCTTTTATGTATGATTGGTTATCTTTGCAAGTCTCTTCGAATTATCCGTTTGGTTTGGCCAACTAGATTGCTAGTTCTTGCCATGGGAGAAGTGCTTAGCTTTGGGTTCGATCTTGCGGTGTCCTTACCCAGTGACAGAAGGGGCAGCAAGGCACGTATTGTATCGTTGCCATCGAGGATAACAAGATGGGGTTTATTTCATATTGCATCAATTTATCTCTCTACATCACGTCATCTTGCTTAAGGCATTACTCTGTTTTTAACTTAATACTCTAGATGCATGCTGGATAGTGGTCGATGAGTGGAGTAATAGTAGTAGATGCAGAATCATTTCGATCTACTTGTCACGGACGTGATGCCTATAAACATGATCATGCCTAGATATTCTCATAACTATGCTCAATTCTGTCAATTGCTCAACAGTAATTTGTTCACCCACCGTAGAATACTTATGCTCTTGAGAGAAGCCACTAGTGAAACCTATGGCCCCCGGGTATATTCTCATCATATCAATCTCCATCACTTTAATCTTGCTTTGCTTTTTACTTTGCTTTTACTTTTTACTTTGCATCTTTATACCAAAAATACCAAAAATATTATATCTATTAGATCTCACTCTCGTAAGTGGTCATGAAGGGATTGACAACCCCTAATCGCGTTGGTTGCGAGTAGCTATCGTTTTGTGCAGGTATGAGGGACTTGAGCGTGGCCTCCTACTGGATTTATACCTTGGTTCTCAAAAACTGAGGGAAATACTTATGCTACTCTACTGCATCATCCCTTCCTCTTCGGGGAAAACCAACGCAAGCTCAAGACGTAGCAGTGTGTGGCCCAAACATATGTATGGAGAGGTGTGTTTTTGAGTAACAATGGAATAAATTTGATGTGGCACCATGATTTCAAACTAGAAATCCCCACACCGAGTGAGGGTTAGGTTGACGATGCATATGTATGTTACACCACACTTCAAGCCAAAGACGGGGATTCATGCATGCATGCGTGCATAGTATATGCGCTCAAACTTAAGGTCTGAATCTCACCATGACCTATACTACGATAACACGAACCAAATTAAGAATCTGCCATGGTAACCTATCTTGTTGTTGGTCAATGTGATCATGGATGTCCACGCGGGCCCATGAATATATAGGCTTGTCGCCGATAACCACGCGAGGGAGTGCACCGTTCGAAGGCAACCACTACATGCATATGTATGGAGGTGATGCGTGCATGCATGTTTGAATACCATTTCGCAACATTGATGTGGCGCGTGCGTCAAAAATCGTACACTAGCTCCCCACACAGAGCGAGATCGGGTCATGATGTGTCGTACTAGCCACTTCGACTCGATGGGAGGGATTCAAGCGTACACATGCATGTGTGTGCTCAAACTGTATCATGCATGTCATCCCAAAGCATGACCTATATATGTAAATACCATATTACAAGCAAAAATAATAATCCCCTCCTTAGTCAAATTAACCTCCCTTATTGTCAGGCAAAAAGTAGTGATGGACCAAGTGGGCCCACAGATGGAAAGTATCGATATCGATGATAACCACTTAAGTGGGTGCGAGAGGACAACCACCACCGCTTTGTATGTGGGCCAAACATATATATGTTGAATACCCAAAATGCATAACTTTGATGTCCCAGATGCCTCAAAAACATAAACCATGCACCCACATAGAGCAAGGTTCATGAAGCGTACTACATATGATGGTACCCTTCCCCCTCTTCACCGCATAGTATATGCTCATGCCGTAATATGTACAACCCAAAAGAATCCTCATCGATGGTGAAATTAAGTAACCTCTCCCGATGTAGGTCAAAGGTGATGCATGCATGCATCAACGATGGCCTCGTGGGCCCACAGATGGAAGCGTCACACGTGAGTGTCCTAGATAGGATAACCACCGTGTGCATGCATGTGGCCCAAATAGGTGTTGTGTGATGTTTGAATAGCCAATTTCAGAATTTTGATGTGGCACGTGCCTCGAAAACCAAAAAGCCCCGACACTGAGTGAGGTGTACTTGTTCATGGATGCGTACAGGTAGTATATATGCTAGTCCCCTCCCAGCTCTTCGACGTGTACAATATACCACCATAACACAAACAAAAAATATTCTACCTTGCTGGTCAAATTAACCTCACTGCCGACTGTTCGTCAAAGTGATGGACGACGACCTCGCGGGACCACATAAAGCGTCACACGCGAGTATCGAGTGTCGTGTAGGACAACAATCGACTGCATGTGGCCAAAACATGTATGTATGAAAGTGTTGTGTAATGTTTTAAATAAATATTTCATGAATCTGATGTGGCACTGGCCTACCTAACAAAACGGCCAACCCACACGGTGGCTCACAACTCGTAGTGTACTGTGAGCCACCCGCCACCCCCAGCCGCACACACACACACACCACGAATCCACCGTAACTATGATGCATGTTAAATTAGTAATCCCGCGGTGAACATATGTTACCAAAGGAGAGACGTTTTAATTTCAAAAAAATCACAGAGATCATTAAGACGTTTTAGTATATTAATTAATTGATTTTCTACGGGTATAATGTGCAAAAATCAAATTTGAGCTACATGCACACGTGACAATGCACCTAAATGGATGGCAAAAACACATGTGTCTCACTGGGTGCATGTTTACTACCCGTGCAACAAATTTCAAACATTGAGAATCTTGATTTTTATATTCTAGTACATCCAAAACTTATTTGAAGTTCATGAAACTTATCGTGTTGTCATATGGACACCAATACAAAGTAGCATTGTACTTTTTTTGTCAAATTTGAGACCAGTTTTGATGTAATCTTTATCTAATTGCAAACATGAGATTATTAATAATTGGGAACTAATATCCCAAATGGATTATTTATTCGAACCATGAGCGTTAGACCAACAATGGATACATGCCATGCTTCGGTTAAGCAATAAAGCGGCGGGATTAATCATCCAAATAAAAGACAATATGTGTGCTGCCGCGTGACCCGTGTGCCCTGCGAGCAGGCGAGAGTTGACATGACGCATGCGAGCAGTCCGCCGCGCAGGCAGACGGGGAGGCGTGCGTGCAGGTGTGTGAATTGACAGAGTTCTTGATGCGCAGTGTCATCGGGTGGCGTGCGAGTAGCTGTGTGAAACTTTGGTAGGCATGCCAGCAGTCTGATGCGCAGGCTCTTCGGGAGGCGAGCCATCGGTTTGACCGCCCCTGCCTCTCTCCCACAACTCCCACTACTCCATATTAATGGTGCGCCCGAGTGGCCGCACCCCCATCCTCGCCACACACACACACACACACAAAATCCTCTCTCTCCGCTTGCATCCTCGATGCCGCTCTCAGTCCTCAAAGTCATTAGTGTATGAGGATGCCACTGAAGTGCCCCGTCGGAGGGAGTTGCGACGCCGGGGTTGCTAAAGCACCAGAGCACGATGTGGAGATGGAGAGAGAGGCTGTCGTCACCGCCGGCGAGTTATCGTTGCACCCTTACGTCATCGATGGCGTCGAGCTTCCACAGCCGGAGGCGGAGTTCCATACGGACTCTAGTGACGACCCCGGCGACGACTCCGACGACCACTCTGGCGACGACTCTGACGACGAGGATGGCTGGTTAGTCATCTATACCCATTTATGTGTCAAATAGATCATAGAGTTTATCTGGTTACTCCTGCCTCCCCCTTTCTGGAATAGAAATCCTATGGTTATGTTCTCCCAATCCATGAAATCTGAGTAAGTTCTGTTAGATCTATGTAGTGTATTGATTGTTTGAATGTTACAAGTGATAAGTGATTAGTTGTTTCATCCGCGCAAATGATTTCTGCTAGTAATCTGACTAGGGTTAGTGTTTGTGCTAATAATTCCTAGCCAGGACTTGACAATTGATTTTGAATGACCTACATATGTTTGTGCCATTATTTTCTTCAAGATTGGTCTGTACATAGACGACTGTGCTTAAAAATCGAACCATAATCTCTGGATGTGTATAAATGAATAGCCATAAATTCCTAATCCTACTTCACGGCATGTAATCATTGATTTGATGCCAAATTTGTTTTACTATTTGTATAGGTGCTGTCTGACGATGTGGAGGACGAGGATGAAGATGTCCATAGGAGGTACAAGAGGCAAATCCTAAGGGAGCTTTATGAGGGAATGCATAACAGGCGTATTAGGACCTGGAACGGCGGCTATCGATGCCCATTTTGCAGCCACAAGCTTAATGACGCGTATCTAAGTGTTCTGGCGCATGCAAGAGGACAGGCCATTGGCTCCTTCAAGCAGAAGTATTCACGCAGGGTGGCGCACGACGCGTACGCCGAGTACATGGAGAAGCTTCAGGATCGTGCCGGCATGTGAGATGAGATGTTGGATGGATCAAACTATGTACGCTTGAGTATGCTTAATGACGGTTAAACTATGCTTATGTACGTGTATGCTTATTATCTATGTCTGAGTTTGTTTAATCTAAGTTCACTTATGTCTAACCGTGCGATATGGATGCAACCAGTTCGGTTGATGGAATGTACCTCCGTCTTGGTTTATTGGTCCCCTTTGTAATTTGTGTTAAATTTTGACAAAAGGTTTAACTAACAAAATGTTAGTGCAGATCAACAAAAATTATATCGTTGGATGGTTATTTGAGAATAGTGTTCAATGATATAATTTTTGGTGACATGCATAAATGTTTCTTAGTTAAATATTTGGTCAAAATTACAAAGGGGGACCAATAAACCAGGACGGAGATAGTACGTCAATAACACACGGTTCCCAAAATTGGAACCATGTGCAATGACTTTCATTTTGCCTGTTGCGTCAATCACACACGGTTCTCTCTAGCAAACCGTCGCCTCCAAAATTCTTTGTGGGACAGGAAACCCTCACCACCCAATTCAACAAATAAAAAAGAAAACCCTCATCATCCCCATGTCACAAAAAACCTCACCCCGCCCGCCACCCCCTCTGGCCCCCATTCACACCTGCACAAGCTCCTCCGTGTCTATGCCAAGGCACCGCCTATCGCGGCGGTAAACACTTAGCTCGATGCCTGCAGCCGCCGCCAGGTTACCAGCAAAGCCCCCCGCATTTCGCCAGTTCCGCTTGCCGCCGCCTATCGCCATCAACTTTCTCGATGCTGCTCCCGGTCGACCCAGCTCCGCTCGGTTGGGGAATCTGCCATACTGTGGGTTCTTTCTCATGGACAACAAGGTAACTAATTTAATGAGTTATTATCTCATCTCTTATCCCAGTTCATCTGCCTCCTTTAATCACCCAACGGAAATCGCCATGAATTCATTTTTATTCGAGCTATTTTGAGGGTTTTCTTTCATTCATAGAATGTACAGTGCACCGACACATCAGGACTTTGCGACCTCCGCCAGAGATTCCATCTCACCGTACCAGATAACTTGAGGCACTACAAAAAAATACACTTCTGTGATGATACGTGTTTGTCACAGTAGGTCACGTTTTCTATCATGCATGTACATCCATGACGATTTTATGACAGAATCAAGATAGTCATACCTGTTGTTGGGGATATTACTACTGGGCGTAAACCGGCCTACTTTGGCCGGGTTAACTTCATCAGTAGTTAAGTATGTTAAAGCCCATAACCGGTTTAAAGCCCATAGCCATAAACCGGCGTCGGTATGTAAGCTTGTATTGTAAGTTAGGAATAAGTAGAGACCAAATCGGAAACATATATGAGCCAGTGTTGGGACTCTGTAAACCGACGGGCGTCACCCGTGTATATAAGGGGACGACCCGACGGCGGTTCAAGGACAGACAACAACTCGAGACTTAGGCGAAGCTTGTTTGCTCCCTAGTCATCGAAACCCCATCAATTCCATCACAACTAGACGTAGGCTTTTACCTTCATCGAAGGGGCCGAACTAGTATAAACTCTCTTGCGCCCCTGTGTCCGCTTTAACCCCTTCAAGCTAACTCGTTGTGATGGCTCCACGACTAAGTCCTTTCTCTAGGACATCTGCTGTGACAAAACCACGACAGTTGGCGCCCACCGTTGGGCCATCGCACGATGGTTTCAAGTTCTTGGAGGGCCGCTTTGAAGGACTCAAGGGCTACACTGTGGGCCGGATGACTAAGAGTCATCGTGGCAAGCTCTATATCGACAATGCAGGCTGGGGCCCCGAGGCCGGCTCAGTTGATTACGGGTACCGGGTTCCCTTTGGTGGCATACATGTTTTCATCGGCAAGATCGGTGAACCGGGCCCTGAGCCGGACATCTGCACTGACCTCGTCGAAACGGCTCAGCGTGCGCGATCCGCCCGGGTTAAACCGGTCGTGAAGCGTGCCTTCATGGGAGTCATCCATGGAGGAAGCTATGAGGATGGATCAGAATCTCGTGGCGAGACCGTTGTTTATTACGGCGACGAGTCATCAACCGGAGAAACCGAATCTCTATATCAGCTACAAGATGGCCGGATTGGGGGCTGTTCCGATGGCGACAGTATTCCGGACCCCTCTGATCTACCCAACCGAGTTGGAATATTCATGGCTGGCACACAAGCAGCACTCCATTCTTCGACCGCTGCACCAATGAGCTCTGGTTCAGTAGCAGCGACGGCTGCCGGGGCAGGAGGCTCTGTACGCCCACCGGCCCAAGTTCTATCAGATCTATTTGATGCATTGGCCGTGCTCATGGCAGAAGCTAACCCGGCGGATCAGGACGCCCACAATGCGGAGATAGCAAAAGTGAAGGAACAGATCACCCAGGCCGGGGCGGACCTGGCAGCTGAGGATGCCAGGATGACCGCAGAGCGGGCCACTTTAGACACACAAGCCTACAGGCTCATGTTGGACCAGAACGCGTCGCATGAAGTCATGAAGAGGAAGTACTGATCCCGTTTTCCTTCGGTTTTCGAGGCCAGAGACCTTTTCAACACCCCATGAGCAGGAACCAGTAATCCGCTGGAGGTAAACCGGGCAGAAGCCCCTGCGACCAGCGCGCCGGTTCAGCCCCGTCGGATGGATCTGCCTCGTCAAAACACTGTTATACCTCAGGCTGTTTCGACACCTCCGGGTCACTACTCCAACCCGATGGACAATCTCGTCGCCGCTGCTGCATGGCTAGAGGCCATTCCAATTGAAGGTGACTCGCCGCAGGCAGTAGAGACGCGACGAGTCAAGGAGCTTCTGAGGACAGCTTTGGTCCAATAGGAAGCATACTCGTATAGCCGCGACCGGATTCACTCGACCCCCTGTCCAAGTCGGAGCTATAGCAGGCATATGGATGAACCGACAGTGTCGAGTAATGAACGACGTGGAGCACCCCGTGGCAACAACCCGGCAGGTGGTGCTGATAACGCTCAGGAAGTGGTGGACCGGGCCCGAGCGTGCAGGGAGGCCGAGTTAGCCGCACAGTATCAGGCTCGGCAGCTTACGCCGGTTCATCCAACTATCTCGATCGAACCGGGTGTCACTTCTAGTTCTTTGGGGGTGCCTTGCCTTGTCCCCGCCTTATGCAATGTGCGCCTACCCAAGGATTTTAAGGGCCCGCGCAAGGTACCAAATTACACGACGGATCAACCTCCAGAGACATGGCTGGAGAGCTATGAGATGGCCATGGAGATGCTTGATGTGGATGACGCGGCGTGTGCGAAATACTTCACCATGATGCTTGAAGGTACGGCCCGTACTTGGTTAAAAAGCTTGCCGGCTAATTCTATCAGTTCATGGGCCCAATTACGAGCCCGGTTTATCAGCAATTTCAAGGATACATGTAAACAGCCTATGTCGATAGTGGACTTAGCTGCCTACGTCCAGGAGGAAGGAGAATCGACGACTCATTGGGTGCGCCGGGTCTCACAAGTGTTACATTCATCAGACCGCATCAACGCTGACACCGCAGTCTTAACCCTGGAAGGCAACTGCCGGTTTGGGCCCCTAAAGCTGAAGTTGGGACGGATGAAGCGCCATTGCACTGACATGGGGACCCTCATGGATGCTTTGGTAAAGTATGTTGATTCTGATAGTACCAAGGATCCCAAATCTGATGATGACAAGGCAGTGAAGGGAAAGAGGAACAACAACTCCAAAGGTCAGCAGCATCACTTGGCAGGCAATGGTGGTGGAGGCAAGCGTAAAGTGGATGATAACATGGACTTTGTAGCTAATACCAACACGCAGGACAAGGGCTAGCGATGCAGGGGTAGACCGCCAAATCGCAGTGGGGCACCCAACCCTAACCTGGACCGCCTAAATTATCTACTAAGCTAGCCCTGTCCAAGACATGGGACGAAGGAGGTGCTAGCAAACCACCTTTGGAAGGATTGCTTCATTATGCAGGAGTTCAGGAATTCTAATGCTTTCCGGTATGATCACGGCTCTGGCGGTGGCTCAGGATCTGGGCCGGGTTATGGTGGAGGAAATTCCGGTTCAGGATTTAATGGTAATCCGGGCGGACATAATAATCAAAATAATCAGAGCAACCAGGGTGGTTACAACCAACATCAGCAACAGTCAGGTTACCAGAGCAACCCAAAGCAGTTGAATAGTGGGCAGTACCATGTCTTCACCACTAGCTTGGACAAGCGAGACCGGAAGGTTCAGAGGCAGGCAGTCAACTCTGTCGAACCGGCCGTGCCCCGTATTCTACGCTGGTCTGAACAACCAATCATATGGAGCAGAGAGGATCACCCCCCAGGTTGATAATCCGGGTTAGTTGGCTCTGGTGGTGGCACCTCAGGTGGGAGGTTACAAGTTCACCAAAGTACTCATGGATGGAGGGAGCAGCATTAATATCATGTACTATGAGACCTTCCGTCTTATGGGACTGACAGATAAAAATCTCAAACCATCTAATACGGTGTTCCACGGTGTGGTACCTGGCAAGTCAGCATATCCTATTGGTAAGACAGCTCTGGAAGTGGCCTTTGGAGATGATCATGATTCCAGGTCGGAAACATTGACGTTTGAAGTGGTGAAAATCCAAAGTCCATATCACGCCCTGTTTGGGCGACCGGCCTACGCCAAGTTTATGGCACGGCCCTGTTATGTGTATTTGCAGCTCAAAATGCCGGGTCACAAGGGGACCATAACGGTTCATGGAAGCCGTAAAATCACTTTGGAGTGCGAGGAAGGAGATGTGGCCTACGCAGAGTCGGTTTGTGCCACCGAGGAGCTGAAGTATTATAAGGACAATGTTGATCCGGCGGACATGACTCCATTAAAGAAGCCAACCACGGAGCATGATCCGGCCCTGAAGTTCAAATCAGCAGCAGAAACTAAGCTTGTTGACTTCGTACCTGGCGATTCGTCCAAGCAGTTCAGCATCAGTGCCAACTTGGATCCGAAATAGGAAAGCGCGCTCATCGAGTTCATCTGTGAGAATCGGGACATTTTTGCATGGAAGCCCTCTGACATGACAGGTGTACCGAGGCAACTCGCTGAGCACACCCTTAATGTGCATCCTAAATACAAACCGGTGAAACAGTTCCTCCGCCGGTTTAACAAAGAAAGACGCAAGGCGATTGGAGAAGAGGTAGCCAGGCTCTTAGCAGCTGGCTTTATTGTTGAAGTTTTTCACCCTGAGTGGCTTGCCAATCCTGTTCTAGTCCTTAAGAAAAACGGCACCTCGTGCATGTGTGTGGATTACAAATATCTTAATAAGGCTTGTCCAGCAGATCATTTTGCTCTCCCCCGTATTGATCAAATTATTGATGCTATGGTGGGTTGTGAGCGTTTAAGTTTTTTGGATGCATATTCTGGCTATCATCAGATCAAAATGGCAGTTAAGGACCAGGAGAAGACGGCATTCATAACTCCCTTTGGAGCCTTCTGCTATGTGTCTATGCCCTTTGGGCTCAAGAGTGCCCGGGCAACTTATCAACGGTGTGTACAAAATTGTCTTCACAAGCAGATTGGACGTAATGTACATGCTTACGTGGATGATATCATGGTTAAGTCCAGGGAGAAGGAGACTCTGGTTGACGATTTGAAGGAAACCTTTGATAACCTGAGGACGTACAAGATGATGCTTAATCCGGCCAAGTGTGTCTTTGGTGTACCGACAGGCAAGTTATTGGGTTTTCTGGTGTCCAACAGGGGAACTGAGGCTAATCCGGAGAAGATCACAACCATCACCTCCCTGGCTAAACCGAAGTGTATCAATGATGTTCAACGCTTGGCAGGCTGGATTGCCGCGTTAAGCCGGTTTATCAGCCGCCTTGGTGAGAAGGCAATCCCTTTGTATCAGATGTTGAAGAAGACGGATCAGTTCGTCTGGAGTTCCGCTGCTGATGAAGCATTTGAGGACTTAAAGCGGCAATTGTCCAATCCACCTATGCTCGCCGCTCCCGTTGACAAGGAGCTGTTACTGCTATATGTTGCTGCTAATGCTCGTGCGGTTAGCGTGGCTATTATGGTGGAGCGAAAGGAGGCAGGGAAGGAGCATCCGGTTCAACGTCCGGTCTATTATATCAGCGAGGTACTCATTGAGTCCAAGCAAAGGTATCCGCATTGGCAGAAGCTGGTGTACGGAGTTTTTATGGCAAGCCGGAAGCTTAAGCAATATTTCCAAGGGCACCCAATTACGGTGGTTAGTTCTGCTCCTTTGGGGGATATCATCCAGAACCGGTAAGCGATTGGCCGAATTGCCAAGTGGGCTATAGAGCTTGGGCCGCACGGATTGAAGTATGTGCCTCGGATGGCGGTTAAGTCTCAAGCACTTGTTGATTTCATCAATGATTGGACGGAAATGCAAGCACCTGAAGAAAAGCTGGATCACACATATTGGACAATCCATTTTGACGGATCCAGGCAATTGGAGGGCTCGGGGGCTGGAGTCGTATTAACTTCCCCACGAGGTGATAAGTTTTGTTATGTTCTCTGCTTAATGTTTCCTTGTACTAACAATGCAGCTGAGTATGAAGCCTTGCTCCATGGTCTCCGGATGGCTAAGGAGATGAACCTAAGTCGAGTTAAGTGCTTCGGTGACTCGGACCTCGTGGCTCAACAAGTATCTGGCACTTGGGACTCCAAGGACCCACTCATGGCAGCATATCATCGTGAGGTGGATATTGTTGCAGGTCACTTTAAAGGCTATCAGGTGGACCACGTGGACCGACGGAAGAATGAAGCGGCGGATGCTTTAAGCCGGCTGGGCTCTCAGCGCAAACCGGTCACACACAATATTTTTATGGATGTGCTGCACAACCCATCAGTCAAGCTCCCTGGTGAAGCGGATTTGGCTATTCCTGATCCGGAGGTTCAATTGGTGGCAACTCTTCATGTTATTCCGGATTGGACATTTCCTTACCTGGCATACAAGAACCGGGGCGAGTTACCAGAGGATGAGACTCTGGCCCGATAGATAATCCGGCGATCCAAGTCCATGACTATTATCAACGGTGAGTTGCATCATTGCAGTGTGTCAGGGGTGTTTCAACGTTGTGTGTCTTCTGAAGAAGGCCGTGAAATTTTGCGTGAGATCCATGAAGGAGATTGTGGCCACCACGCCGGTTCAAAATCTTTGGTGGCTAAAGCGTTTCGCCATGGCTTCTATTGGTTAACTGCTCATGCTGATGCGGAGGATCTGGTCACACGATGTGATGGTCGCCAAAGTTTTCAAGACGTGCTCATGTGCTAGCTCAAGAATTGAGAATGATTCCAATTACTTGGCCGTTTGCGACTTGGGGGCTGGATATGGTTGGGCCTTTCAAAAGGTCCAAAGATAAGAAGACCCATCTCCTGGTGGCGGTTGACAAGTTTACAAAGTGGGTGGAGGTAGAACCTGTTAGCAAGTGTGATGCTGTCAGGACCCTGACTCAATGCCACATTGATCTAGCATGTAACACCTCATATCACTTTGCGGCCTCACGCACGGTATTCCTACGGGTGTCGCCTTACCTTTGCCCGGGACCGTTTGCGCCTTTTGGCACACGTATATGATAGTGTCGCTAGCATCCATATGATAAGGAGCCCGGGCTGACATGGCTAGTCGTAAACCCAAAGTGGCACAAACTTACAAGGACAGGCATCCATGACCCAGCATCGAACGTGTCGGTCATCAGCGAGTGAATCCAGGCTGTAGCACTGGACTAGCAGGACTCTGGTGAACCGGGCTGTAGCGGGCTAACAGGACTCTGGTATTCATCGCGTGACATTTCCCCGAAGGGACAGACACAGGAACGAAGAAGGACACATGCCGGCCAGCCTAAGTGTTCCGGAGCAGTAGCAAGCTACCATGGCTCAGTGGAAACACTAGGAGACATTTCCCGGTAAGAGAGGCTACTAAGAATAAACAACTAGATAGTCAGATCCCACACATACCAAGCATTTCAATAACATACACACAATATGCTCGATATGTGCAAATACAACATGGCATCACAACATGACTCTATAACTCAAGTATTTAATCAATAGGCTCCGAGGAGCGAGATATTACAAACAGGGGTCTCATGACCCAACATTCAGAGCATACATATCAAAGCACAAGCGGAAGCTATCATGTCTGAGTACAGACATCTATAAATGAAAAAGGCTGAGAAGCCTGACTATCTACCAAATCCTGCCGAGGCACAAGACCGTAGCTGAGGTAACAAGCTAAACGTCGAAGTCCACGTGGAAGTACTAGTGAGACCGAAGTCTCTCTGCAAAAACATAAAATAGGCAAACGTGAGTACAAATGTACCCAGCAAGACTTACATCAGAACTAACTACATATGCATCATTATCAACAAGGGGATGGTGGGGTTTAACTGCAGCAAGCCAGCTTTGACTCGGTGGCTATCCTAAACTACGACTGCAAGCAACTCTTTTGAGGTGGCGCACACGAGTCCACATATTCACCATATCAATACACCACTATGGATCCGCTCCCGTCTCCCTACGAGAACGCCATCCATAGCACTCACGCTTATCTTGCGTATTTTAGAGTATCCACTTTCACTTTTCTATGAACTGATATAAGCAACCCAGAAGTCCTTTACCGCGGACACGGCTATTCGAGTAGATGATATTAACCCTGCAGGGGTGTACTTCTTCATACATGTTTCCACCACTTAGCGTCTCCACATGACATGTGCTCGGCAGACTTCAAGCGAAAGCCGACGTGGGTGTAGACCACGACCTACCTAAACACCTAAGTCTCTAGTCCAGGTTTATTGCCTATTCGGGTTCCATCCATGAGGAGATCCGGCCGGAGTTTCGCTCACAGCCCCAAACGATGTGAACAGGGTTCCCGAGACACCAAACGGGCATCCGGTACACCGTGCCACGTACCTACCGCATCACAGCCCACCCCTACGGTCAGCGCTGTCCACGGCCTCCAGTAAGCTACAAACACCAGAAACTACTTGCAACTCCTGGACAGAGGACAAGGGTGAATAAGAAGTCGAGCGGGGTCATATTTCAGGGCCCAATGTATGGTAGTAGCTGAATCATGGATCACAAACACAGAACTCAGTTCCTGAGGACGGCTGCAATGAGACAACCCACCATGTACTCCTACATGGCCTCTCACCGCTACCTTTACCAAATCGTGTTCACACACTTAGCTCACACACAGTAGGACATGTTCACACACCTCTGATTCATCCCCGATGAATCAGACCTGACTCAACTCTAAGCAGTAGCAGGCATGACAAACAAACATGAATGAGTAGGCACAACAGGGCTCAAACAACTCCTACTCATGCTAGTGGGTTTCATCTATTTACTGTGGCAATGACAGGTCATGCAAAGGATAAAGGGGTTCAGCTACCGCAGCAAGTAACAGTTGAATCGTTGTTGTCCTAATGCATTAAAAGAGAGCAGGAGCGAGAGAGTAGGATTGTATCGGAATGAACAAGGGGTTTTTGCTTGCCTGGCACTTCTGAAGATAACATTGAGTCTTCATCAGTGTCAATGATCACATCATCGGTATCACGTCTATCGAGAGGGGACAAATACCGGCAACACATAAGGGAACACAATCAATGCAAGCACAATATGATGCATGATCATGACATGGCAAAATGAATGTGTTTTGAGCTAATGCAACTAGCAACAGATTAAATGAAGTTGGTTTGAATACAAGATTCAAATTCAAACTCCATATGTGATTATTTAAATGCCCTTTATATGATTTGTGCTAAACAGCATCTATAAGTTGTTCTAACATGCATGAAAATGGTACAGATGGATTCCTTGAATTTTTCTGATAATTTTTCATATATAAATTATTTAATTTGGAGTTACGGTTGAATTACTATGAATTTTTGAAGTTTTGAACATTTTCTGGAATTTCCTGAATATTTAGAATTAAAATAATTCCAGAAAATGATTTAACTGCGTCAGCCTGACGCCAGCATGACGTCAGCGAGTCAACGGCCAGGTCCAGGTCAAACCTGACGTGCGGGGTCCACACGTCAGTGACACATGAACTAATCCCGCATTGACTCGGGCTTTGACCCGCTACGGGGCCCGCTGTCAGTGTCTGTTAGTGTGCTAATTGGGGGGGATTAGCCGCTAATGGCAACGCCACGTCAGCTTCCGCCGTTGTTTCGCCGGCGACGACCATGGCCGACGATGGAGATGCAACGTGTGCTCGCTACGGAGCACCATTCGACGCGTGGTTTGCTCCTACGGGTAGCTGAAGATGCGCCGCATCCAACTGGGCGAGCGGCAGCGGCTGTGGTGGCCGGAGCTCACCGGAAACGAGCTCCCGGCGGCGCCGGAGTTCCGGACCTCAACGAGAATGGAGCTCCGGTGCACGGGGAAACTAGTGGAGGGTCTCAGCAGACTCCTAACGACGCGAGGAGCACAAATATGTGCTCGGCCATGACAGATGCTGGCTCAAACGATGACGAGCTACGCGGCGGCGGCATGGAGCTCTCGGCCACGACGGGGCTATGGCCTAGAGGTCAAAAGCGACCAGGGAAGAAGGGGGAAACGACTCAGGGGCTCACCGCGAGTCCGTTGGGAGGGTTAGTGGGCTCGAAGATGTCTTGTCGGGGGCGAATCGACGACGGTGATCGACGGGGCCGAAGGTTGAAGAAGGCGGCGGTGTGGGCGTTCGGGGGCGTCCGGCGGCGCGTGTGCCCTTGAGGAGGCGTAGACGACGGAGGTGGAGCTCCTGGACAGATGGGAAGGCTAGGCGGTGGCTGTGGCCGCGGCGAACGGCGTCGGTGGCGATGGTGGCGTTCGGCCATGGCTGCGGCAAGCGAGGGGGAGAGCCAGGAAAGAGGGGGGGGGAAGAACAGAGGGGGTCGAGCCGTCTCCAGGCGCGGGGACAGGGGGGAGGTTGAGCCTCCAGCACGAAGCAGGAGGTGGAGCCTGCGTGCGCGGCGCTTTCTCACGGCGACAGCAGCAGCTTTGGGGCGAGGGGAGGAAGACGACAGGGGGGGAACGCCTGGTGGGCTGGGCCGCACAGGAGCTGGGCCGGCTGGGCTACCAGGTGAGCGCCAGGTAAGGTTTCTCTCCTCTCTGCTTTTCCTATTTTTGTTGTTTTTATTTATTTTGTTCTGTGTTGTTTTAGTTTAGTAAAATACTAAACCATTTTATAAAATCCTGAAAATAGTTATGTGGCTAGAACTAAAATATACCAAACCACATAAAATGTTCCAGCATTATTGGACATATATTATTTATATATCAAATATATATCCAATGCAAATAGTTATTTATTTAATTCAAAGGCCCAAAATAATTAACTCTGAGATACCAAAAATATTGTTTTGAGTTTTACCTCTTTGCAATATTTTCAGAGACTAAGAGGAACATTTTCTTGGACTTCTTTGAGAAGATTTTAATGTTGATCATTTTTAGAAGGTTTCTGAGGCTTTAAAAATCCCTCAATTCAAATTTCATTTGAATTAAAACATGATGCTCACATGAGGTCTAGCCTAGTGCATAACAGGACCAGGGATGTGACAGATGCGGCCATGGTGGTTCAATTCATCAAAAAAGTGATTTTTTGGTTTGGCTCTCCACACAGTATCATCACAGATAATGGTACCAATTTGTCCAAAGGTGCCATGAAGGAGTTCTACGAACGGGAGCACATCCGGCTCGACGTTTCATCAGTGGCACACCCACAGTCCAATGGTCAAGCAGAAAGGGCTAATCAAGAGATCTTGAGAGGCATCAAGCCCCGGCTTATGGTTCCTTTGCAAAGAACACCGGGTTGTTGGGTAGAAGAGTTACCATCTGTGTTATGGAGCATCAATACTACACCCAACAGATCAACAGGATACACACCGTTCTTCATGGTCTACGGAGCGGAGGCGGTTCTCCCTAGTGATATTCGTCATGACTCACCTCGTGTGGCGGCTTATGTTGAAGCGGACAATGAGACAGCACGGCAAGACGCTTTGGACCTGTTGGATGAAGAACGTGACTTAGCAGCTGCCCGTTCGGCGATTTACCAACAGGATCTTCGTCGATATCACAGTCGCCGAGTCAGAACGAGAACCTTTCAGGAAGGAGATTTGGTGCTTCGGCTCATCCAAGATCAGGCTAATATGCATAAGCTAGCCCCACTTTGGGAGGGACCTTTCGTGGTCAGCAAGAATCTGCACAACGGGTCATACTATCTGATCGATATTCGAGAGCATAAAGACTCACGTACATCAGAGGAGGAGACCAACAGGCCGTGGAACATAGCTCATCTTCGGCCTTACTATACCTGAGCCAATGGCTCTACTTATGTATATATTATGACGATGTATATATATATATATATATATATATGATTAAATATAATAAACCGGAACCTCAGCTAAAGCGGGGTATCTGTTCTTTTACATCATGTGTGGTTACACGAAGTTGTTCTAAAGCGGCCTCCGGTTTACCCCTTGAGTTAGCTTTTCAAAGCATCATGTTATATCACTTGGGGGCTTGGTCGTGTCCGAACCAATGCAACACCTCTTGATAGGCGAGAGCTACCAGATCACT
Source organism: Triticum aestivum (assembly GCF_018294505.1). Taxonomy (NCBI): domain Eukaryota; kingdom Viridiplantae; phylum Streptophyta; class Magnoliopsida; order Poales; family Poaceae; genus Triticum; species Triticum aestivum. The sequence continues at coordinate 416,509,847 of NC_057809.1, forward strand.
TGGGGACTTGGTCACGTCTGAACCAGTCACGCCTCTTGATCGGCCTAAGGCCACAAAATCACTTGGGGGCTTGGTCGAACCTGAACCATTGCCACGCCTCTTGATCGGCATAAATGCCACAGTTTCATTTGGGGACCTGGCTGACTTGAACCATAGCTACACCTATCGGGAGCTTGGTCATGTCCGACCATGGTAACGCCATCTGATCGGCTCAAATAAGCCTCTTTTTTGCAAACGGTTTTTATCATTGCCTTTGCTTCACAACCTTCTTTGATAGATATTTCTTTCTTTTTGTTGCGTTTTTCAAACCAACAAAGTTTTAAACCGGTTCAAACTGTCAATTGATGGAACACGGTCCATTTTTGATCCGGAGACTATTTGCCCGGTTTGATTTTTTATTAACATCCTATTACGGAGTAACACGGTGTTTTCTTATAACCCGACACGAGCTTCTATCTCCTCCAACAGTGTGGGTTTATAAACCTCCGCTTCAATATTGGCTAAGCCAACTTCATGCCCAACAAATGGCAGGTATTATGTATCTCAAAGATTTGATCATATGCTTAAATTTCAGATATTGTGATTTTATATATGCAGACATCATACTCCGCCTGACGGTACAACCGTGGTGGCACTTTAAGATTTTTATATTACAGGAAATACTTTGGAAAGTTCATCACCCAAAGGAAGAACAAGTTGCAGTAATTATGCACGAAGGCATATCAAAATCAAGAGTATCGGCTAGCCTATTACAAGGCAACACGGTGCCCAAAACAAGATCATTGTTTTTTTCAAAGGAGAAGCAGTTTAAACCAGCTTCCGGTTCAAGATTGGTCACCAGCCTGGCCTGATGGTTGTGGGTCATCCCGCGCCACTTCAACTTCAGTTTCTCTACCCAGCGGCTGGAAATCAACAGTTGTCCAGTCGATTCCCATTAATGCTTGAAAGACGGCTTCATCATGGATCAGCAACGACGGTTCACTATCGGGAGCGTAAGTATGCTTACGGATTGGAGGGATAAGATTTTCCGCTTCATGAATTGGTGCAGCTACTCGCTTGTTTTGATTGTCATATTGGGCTTGATAATGAGACAAGTCTGCTTCTTCAGCCAATTGACAAGCTAGCGGACGCACCTCCTGGTTTATTGCTTGCAGATCTGCTTCACTAAACTCTGACCCGTCTTCCTTCAAGCTGGGATAGCCCTGAGCCGCTTCAATAGGATCAAAATCTGGCACCCAAGCTTTTGCCCGGATTAAGGCATTGATCGCACTGGTTCGAGCAGCAGATTTCTTCAGCTCTTCAACCCGGGCAGGAAGCACCGACAGTTTCTGCAGAGTGTCCTGAATCAAAGTGGGCGCCGGCTTGTTGTGGAATGCAGTACAGATGATCCGCTGTGCACCAGTGTACAGTTGTTTGATCAACATATCGGCGGCTTTCAATTTCTTCCGCACATCTGACCCCAAATGACCAATGTGTGTCCCTGAAATATCACAAAGGGTTAACAAACCGGCAGCTCTGTCAGACGGCAGAATTAATTTAGAAATCAAACCGGCTTACCAAAGATAGCAGCGGTCATGTCATGTATGTGCCACTTTATGCTGGTCAGCTCATCCACCACCGGTTTTAGTGCAGCCTCGGCGTCTTCTGCTCGTTTGGTTAAAGCGGATTTTTCAGTAGCCCAATCCGCCCACTCCTTCTTGAAATCCTTCTTAAGCTGTTCCATGACGCTTAAGGCGCTGGTCAACTCCTTTTTTGCTTTTGAGGTTTCAGTCTGTTGGGACTTCAGATTTTCTTAGAGATCGGCGATTTGGGTCTCTTTTGTCTTCAGCTCAGCGTGCATACAGACAGTTATATGATTCAGCAAGCAATGCAAGAATTGAAGCACCAACCACATAACAAGTTATGCACTTGGCACTTGGGGGCTAATGCCTATTTGATCTTCATATTTCACTTGATTATAAAGTCCCAAGCTCAATACAAGTATTCAACTTGGCACTTGGGGGCTAATGGCTATTTGTTCAAATAAGTTCTGGTGCGGCGATATTAATTACTTAAGTCTCGGTTTAACTACACTAAGTTGAACCGGCCCTTGGGGGCTACATCACTGAATTTCGAGGCATTAAGATTTATGTTAGTAAGTCCCGGTTTGACGGAAGATTACAAACCGGTCCTTGGGGGCTAGGCGAGTCAGCAAGAATTGAAGCATACATGCAGGAAAGAGCATATGGAGGTTACCTCATATTTATCTTTCATCATGTTAACCAGACCGGCTTCATAGTCATGACTGGTATACAGCCGGTTCAGATAGCCGGAATGGATGTCTTGGGCGTTCAGAGCAGCGTAAGTCGCCAGATCAACATTCCACTTGCCCTTGCCAAAGGCAGCAAATTCTTCCTTGGCAGTATGTTTAGACAAAGCGACAGGATTGCTTGGCTCTGTATGGCCAATGCCAGTAATAACAACTTCATCATCCTTGGCGTCGCCGGTTTGCATTGGGGCCGTCAGTTTATCAGTAGACTTGGATGGACTGGTGGATTTCTCAATCCGGATGGGGCTTCTGGGCTGGTCAACAGGACCGGAGGTATCAACATGTCTCTCTTCAGTAATAAAATCATCGTCTTGTGGTGGTGGGTCGTTTGGCACATCCTCACGGATAGCCGCTTCAGGGCTGAGTACTCTGTCCGGTTCAGGAATAGCATCTTCTTCAGCCGCTTTATCTAGGCAAGCCTTCTTGCTTGGCTTAGGCTTGGCCCTGAAAGGAGTAACAAAGGTCAGTACAGTATATGCTACAAAGTAATATACCAAAAGCATTATGATAAGCATGGCTTACCCAAGCACCGTTTTGATCGGTGGCAGCTGGGTAGCTGATGACTCACCAGATGATGAATGGGAAGTGATCTGATAATCGGAGTCAGACGGATTAAGAGGTTGACGAAAACAGCCCATTTTTGGACAAGCACTGACACGCAAATTAGAGACCTCTGAATGGCGTTTCCGAACCGGACTATTCGGTAAATCGGCGGAGGTAACTACCTGGCCACTATGCCGGGTCGTGCGGCGAGCTTCGTGCTGTTGAGTCTTCATAAGAAATTTGGGATCCAAGTAAGCAAGAGGATGAGAAAATTTAACCTTCCGGTTTGCCTGACGGATTTTTAGTGAAGGCAAAGGATCTGAATCGGAGGAAAGAATAATTACCTCTGCAACATCAGCATGACTGGCTTCGGCATCATCCTGAAAAATATCATCATCAATAAGGCGCGTGAAAAATAAGCCAAGTGAATCAAGTTCTACCTCAAGGTCCGGGTTACCCACATCGTCATCAGCGGCCGGATCAGAGGATGCAGTGGTTCTTTTCCTGTGGGTAGTCTTCTTCACAGCTTTTGTCTTTTGCCTGATTGATCTTTCCGTTTTGTTTGGTTTTTCTGGTTTCTCCTGCGGCAGCTTCTTGCTCCAAAACGGATCATTGCCCTATTTAAAGAGGCATTGATATTAAACAATGACCAGATATATCGATAACAGGTTCAGAAAAAAGAACAATCAAACTCTTACAGCTGGCGGTTTGTTGGTGGCATAGAAGGGAAGCAGGCTGGTTCGAGCATAGACGTGTTCTGGTTCATTCAGCATTTTATTCACAGCCTCTGTGATTTCTTCGTCGGTAAGCTGGATGTTAGCATGTCGCAGTGGGTCATCAACACTGCTAGTATACTCGCACATCAAACCGGAGCGCTGACTTGGACAGTTGAGGAAGGTATTTTCTTCTCTCCTTGGCAGTCAACCTTTGCGGAAAGGGGTGTGTATTGCTAAGCCGCTCCGGACAAAAGCCAGGCAAAGGATTTTCACCAGCAGGGGAGGTGTCTTTGCAGCAGAACCATGTTTGATTCCACTCTTTGGGGTGGCTGTGCAGCTTGGCGTGAGGGTACGTGACTTCTTTCCTTTTTTGAATCGTCACACCTCCCAATTCCATATTGGAACCGTCAGAAAACTCAGTACGGCGGTTTAGATGGAAACAGTCTCTGAACAACTCCACTATGGGTTCCTCTTGAAAGAACACGTCACAGAGCACTTGGAAGTGACACATGTTTGTAACAGAGTTGGGGCCAGTGTCTTGTGGATGGAGTTGAAAATCGGCTAAAACGTCCCGGTAAAATTTAGAACCGGGCGGCTTAAAACCCCGGGCTAAGTGATCTAAGAAGAGGACGGCCTCTCCTTCTTGAGGTGTGGGAGGGCATTCTTTGCCAGGGACCCTCCAATGGATGGTGTTTTTGCTACCTAAAGCGCCTATCAAGACTGAATTGTTCAGTTGAGTCTCTGTGACACGACAAGGAACCCAGTTGCACTCATATACTTGCTTGGCCATGATGAAATCTACAAGACAGGTGATTCCGGTTCAAGAATGCATTGATAAAAGTACACTGGCACGTACAATGTTAAACCGGAAACAGCTCTATCTAAACCGGAGTTTTCTGAAGCAACAGCATCTGGCGGTTCAACAAGGGGACTAATGGTATATACTGGTTTGGCAATTTTTTCCTACAAAGTTAAACCGCCGGATCTAAGCATTGAAACAGTTGAGATTGCGGATGGGTAAGTGTACAGAAATAGATTTCACAAGATTTCTTTACACCGACGGATCTGAAGCAAGTTCAGAAAAGACGGAAAATATTCAAGGTTCAAAAAAGAACAGTACCGAATCAATGGGCAGAGATACAGGTAGATCTATGGTCTTGAGGCATGTAAGTGAAGGCGGATGCTAAAAACTACCGCTACACAGAGCAAAGCTTCACAGGTTTATCTAAGATCTATCATATGAGTACGAAGCAGACGATGAACATGGTAGAACTTGGAAACCCTAGAACGGATCTACGGAGGAAAAGGTGAAGAACTCACCGGAGCCGAGGAAGAAACAGAAGGTCGCCGCGATGCTCTAGAACAATCAGGGTGATGCAGCGGCCAAGGTTGGAGCAGAGGTCGTCGATGGCGGCGGAGCTCCAAAGCTGGACGACGCGAGGAAGACGAAGCAGAAGGGCACGAAGGGGAAAAAGAAATGACCCCTCGGTCCTATTTATAAAGAAAGGGACATGTGTCAGGCGCGAGAATCAAGGGGCCGCGAATTTGGAAACCGAGCTGTCGCCTTAATTGTCGCAGATCTATTAAACAAGAAGGTATCATGGATAGTTTCTTTATGACAGATGACGTCACTCCGGTTTACAGCAATCGGAGAAGATGACATCATGACGGTTCACCAAACTACAAGAAGATGTTGAAGATGAAGTTTTTTGCTAAAGGATTGACATGAACCTGTTCAAATCAATCTGGGGCCTAATGTTGGGGATATTACTACTGGGCGTAAACCGGCCTACTTGGGCCGGGTTAACTTCATCAGTAGTTAAGTATGTTAAAGCGCATGACCAGTTTAAAGCCCGTAGCCATAAACCGGCGTCGGTATGTAAGCTTGTATTGTAAGTTAGGAATAAGTAGAGACCAAACCGGAAACATATACGAGCCGGTGTTGGGACTCTGTAAACCGACGGGCGTCACCTGTGTATATAAGGGGACGACCCGACGGCGGTTCAAGGACAGACAACAACTCGAGACTTAGGCGAAGCTTGTTTGCTCCCTAGTCATCGAAACCCCATCAATTCCATCACAACTAGACGTAGGCTTTTACCTTCATCGAAGGGGCCGAACTAGTATAAACTCTCTTGCGTCCCTGTGTCCGCTTTAACCCCTTCAAGCTAACCTGTTGCGATGGCTCCACGACTAAGTCCTTTCTCTAGGACATCTGCCGTGACAAAACCACGACACCTATGCTGTCGTAGAAGTGTTCCATGACATTACCAAAATTATCATGACGGAAGTTTCCACTTCCATGACGATAAATCACGCGTCATGGAAGTGCTTTTATCAAGGGTGACCGACACATGGCATCCACCGCAACGGAACGCCGTTAAGCTATTGGGTCCGGTTTTGGATCCGATAACCCGTTAACAGGCCGGACCAATGGTGATTTTACACGTGAAAAATTCTCATTGGACAGAGGAAACGCGTGTCTGCTCCTCGGTGTGCCAGATGTCACCCGTCCATTGGAGGAGACATGCCTATGATGCGTCGACACGTGATAGGGATCAACAGAGGCCCATATAGGTTAAAAAGGCCGGCCCAGTCAAAGTCCCGTAGTACTTACTCAGGTACTAGTGGGCCAGCCCAATAACGACCTGTTTAATAAAGGCCCATTTATGGCCCGAAGCCAGATCTGACCCGTTAATTGTTCACCGAATATTTTGGCCCAATTACAGCCCAGTGAGTTTCGGCCTGTTAGAGTCCCGATGTAGACATGAGCCCATTTCAGCCCAGTGTGTCTTTAGGCCTGGGAATGGCCCGTGCTGCCCATGGGCCATATATGGTCCAATGCGACATATGGCCCACTAATGGCGCGTGATAAAGGTGGCAATAGTTCAGCCCAACCTGACTTTTGGCCTGTTGAAGGACTATCGTATAATTCGGCCCATTGATGCATGTACTAAGCTTTCGACCTCTTAAAGGCCCATGGTATCAGTGGGCCAACTAAGGCCCAAGATATGTTTCGGCCTTGTAACGGCCTGTCATATAACTGGGCCAAAAAAAGGCCCGGTCTACATTTTAGCGTGCTGAAAGCCCGTCGACGACTAGTGAAAATTGAGGCCCAACATGCATTTTGGGATGCTAAAGGCCCATGGTTTCTTTTGGGCCATAACAGGCCAGTAGAATATTTAGCCTGTTAATGGCCCAACGCTACCTGGGACAATCTAAGCGCTCGGTCCACAGAAGGCCCAACAAAAATTTGGGCCAAATATATGCCGGAGTAAGTTGTGGGCCTGGCGCAAAGTGTGAAGGCCCCAATGGCCATTCGGGCCCAAGAAAGATGCAGGCCGGCCCAATTGTGGCCTGATAAAAACCAGGCCCGTTAGAGGCGAATGTTTCGGCCCGGTCGACAACATCAGATTTTTTTCAGATAGAGAATGATGGCAGTAACTAGGAGGAATTAAGAACAAACCTACTCTATACAATAAAGAAATTATGGCAGAGTAACTTAGGATAAACCTACACTATACAATAAAGGATTTATGGTATATTACATCCATTGGGCATCGAAGTTCACTACCAGTGATCATAAAGCGCAACAAAGAAGCAAATTACAAAAACTGGGCACCATTGCAGCGTAACAAAATAATACTGAACCGGGACCACTTCCAAGACAGTTCAAGAAAGATTAGCCTTGCGTGGGAACTGCTGCGCAAGCTGCTGAGCAAGGCTGTGAGACCGGCCTAGCATGTCAGTCATAGCTTCTAGGTGTAGCTATTTAGCAATGAGGTTCTCATTGGTGTTCTCCGCAATCTTTCTTAGAGATAGGACTTCAAGTCGAAGTTGAGTTGTGGAATGCCTTTCTACTAGAACTTGGGATTGAAGAAGTCGAACTGATTCAGACAGCGAATTCTGTGAGCTTGTCTGACTGCTAATCTCAAGTAACTTGAACACTGCATCAAGACAAGACTTTGGGGTTGTCTCGCTATCTTCAAGATGTTTTGCCTTCTTTGCTGCAATATATGTTGGGTTTGTCTCATAGCCTTCAGCAGACTTGTGCATGCCATCAGGCATATCACCTTGAAACAAGCTGAGAGATGATAGGTTTTCCATGTGTATAAACAAAGATGATAATTGTGCTGTCAATTCCATCCAATTTCAAATTAGAAAATAAAGAGTAAGTTCAAAATATCAATAGCATAATCTGGCATTGTTCATAATGCGGGGAGCTTCACCACACTACTGGATTACCATGTCAACATAACAAGCATAGATGAATGGCAAAGACAATCATTGTATCTATTTTGGTTAATGTGCATGGCATGTTATTCATATCATCAGCCACATCAGTAAGATAAAAATAGGAGATGACAAGGTGCATACGTGGGCTGCTTCACCACACACTGGATTATAGATCCACAAAACAAGCATACATATAGGAAGTATTGAGTAATGTGCATGGTATGAATAAGGAATTTGGTTTTACAAGTAAAACTTGGAACTTACTGTTCTTGCGAACATGCATTTTGATAGAAACAGCAAACTAAACAGCAGTAAACGATAGGGAGTATGAGGAAATTAAACATCAATTGAGGATAAAGGCTTTAGAAGGACTGACTTACATTAACAATTAACACTGGCTTTATAATGCCCTTCTCCATGTCAAGGGAAGGATAACTCAAGAATTTCAGCACAAAATCTTCTTCATAAGCATTGTCTGTACTCTACATTTTGTAGAGAGTAATTATAGATATGATAATACTGGAAGGGACAGAGGATAATGAAGATAAGATGTAGATTCATGCTACATAATCAACTACCAATCCCTGGAAGTACAAGTGTTACATGAAAAAATGTACTGACAAGACCAATGGGCTACACTTCTGCACTGGCATTGTCTGTGTATTCAACTTTTAGTGAATAGTGGGTGAGGGAGATAAGATCCAATGAACCAATCCCTCTTCCCATAGTACAAGAGTGTTTTGAACACTGGTGTACTGTACAAAACCTTCTTATATTATGGGCGGAGGGAGTAGCTGTTAATGTAAGTACAGTGATAGATGACGTTCAGTCCTTACAAGAGGACTGCAGAGCTAAACCTCTTCAAAAGCATTGGGTTGATTCTAAATTTATGTAAGAGTCCATATGGATCTTATAATGCCCACCAAATTGATGATAACGAGGCTAACATGTGAAGTGATGCTACATAATCAAACATCTATCAAAGTAAGTATGGTCATACAGGGCAAGAGCAATGCAGTGTGTAGTATAGTTGCGAGATTCTGTGGTCCCTTGAGAATGAATGTTCTTCTGCTAACAGTTTTCGTACAAGTGAGACGTTAAGGCAAATATAGAAATGTAGTTCAAATTGTGATGTGATATCATAGACAGTACCTTACGCTTCAGACGAGACCAATGTGTAACAAGATTATTCCAGTCACTGTCGGATATCTAGCACCGGAGACTTTACAGAAATTTCGTTTAGAGGCTTGCCATCGAAGTGCGCTTGCCTCAGGTAGGAACGATACTTCATCAATGAGTGCTTGAAAAGCGCAACCAACCCTTGCTCGTCTTGACAATCCGGTTTGGTCCTCGCCTATTTAAAATAATGAAATCTTGTGTCTTCTGTCAGCAGAAACATATGCATTAATTACCATGAATAACATTAGTATATTACTTATGCATAAGTTGCGGAGGAAGACTAGAAATTGTTCTGTGTCCACGGTATAATCTTTCCATGAAGGAAAGATGCGCACAAAGTTCCTGACAACAATATAAGCTTCATCTTCTAAACTGGGAAGAAATGAAACAGGGGTCCTATTTGCTGCAATTGGGGCTCTCTCTGGTTCGAAAAATGATTTGGCAACTGGATTTGGTGTACTCTTTGCTGGAATGGGGGTTTTGCGTCGTAGAGCTGGTACTATGTCAACTGGCATCATCATACTGTTTTTTAAAGTTGGGGTCTGCTGAGTTGGGGCATCAGAAATGACCAGTGTAGTAGGGCTAGAGTCTGCTAGAGTTGGGGTGTTTTGCAGGTCAGGTGATATTGCAACTACACCTAATGGGATATTTGATTTATCAGGTGTCACCACCTTTTCCAAATACTTTGCTTGTGCTCCTCCACGATCAGCAATCACCCTCTTCCTTTTGAACATCTGATACACAAGAACAACATCTGAATGGATAAATATGGTATGATGACAAATGTAATATGTACTGAAAATGGATAGGCAGGGTGTATTCACATACACGATGTGTAAACTAAGCTAATGGCAGTGCAACAAAGTAGAAGCAATGCAAAGCATCAGTTGCAAGATATGTGCGACGAATATAACCGTGGAAAGTTAGAGCAAGCACCTTGATGGGTGAATAAGATAGGGCATCTGCCTTTGACTCCTCCACAAGGGAGCTACATTGACTTAGGTATCCCTCTAGCTCAAAATCACTGTTAGGATCATATTCTGAGCACGAATCTGTAGGTGGAGAGCATTTGCATTGCATTGCATCCACACTTGATTTCAGTCCCTTAATGCCAAGTTTGACAGCCATGGCAATGTTCTGCTTTATTCTTTTCATGCGCGCAAGCTCATAATCATCATGATGCTGTTCAGAATCTGAGATTCATGAAAACATAAAAAGTAGTCAGATTATCTATGGAATGCATTGCGGATTCAACTCAAAGATTGTCTCCCTATAAACCCCTGCATATGCAAAGTTCACCCCCCAACCGTGTTGACCAGACCACACAAAGAAATACAAACCCATTATGTCTCTATAACTGGCAGACACACATATCTAAACTGAAGTAGGAACATTAGAATCATATCAAATTCGTATTTGAACAAATAAACCAAGGAATTATGAGTGGCATAATGTTTAGCTTCAAGGGTGGAGTGTTGGTAGTGCGACACAAAGCAAGTAGGCAGATTGTATTCCATGTAAAAGACCGTAGCCTATGTAAAAGCTGGAAATGACACTTTCTTTGTATACAATGCAGTGTTCGTTGCCCACACATGATGGAAGAGATCACACAGAGAAATACTATTCACTCATGTCTACGGTGCCAGTATTTTGAAACAGGGTGGTCCACCCTAAAAGAATATTGACAACAAATATGAGAAGGCAATCATAGATGTAGTGAATCAATCATTTACTTGTGAGCTCACTAGGACAAGTATGCAGAATTGTAACTGCAGTAAGAGACCGTACAAAATGTGAATCAAGAAGTTTGTCTAGCACTTACTGTTTGCAACTAATCGACGTGAATAATTGGATATCATATCGAATGAGTAAGAAACACAAGTAAAATTTTCAACAAACCTGGGCAGCAGTAATCTGGGTAAATGTCACTACGACCAACAATCCAAAATGACTAGTGTTTGTTCCTAGGGCTGGAATTTTGAAACCCTGGGAGCTTTACAGGTACTAAAGATTACTGAAATACATCTGAACCATTAAGTGTAGGTAGCACTCAGCACACAACAAACCATAATGACAGTCCTGCCTAATGAGTAATGAATCAATTAGAAAATGGGTGATGAGGAGTGGCTGCTGAAGTGCTGAGTGTTGAGGACGTATCTCAGGATAAATCGGGTTGGCGTAGTGGGTTCTGCACGCCTGAGATCTGAACGGACTTGGAAGGTAGGCACGGCGGTGCGCTCGGGCAGCGGTGACGCTGTAGGGCGAGCGGCTCCTGACCTCCTGCTAGTCCGGTGTCTCCTCCTAGAGTCCTGCCGTCCGGGGACGGCAAGTCGCTGGCGAGGCAGGCGGCTGGGGGCGAGTAGAGATCGGAAGCGCACAGCAGAACAAAGGGGAATCGGGGCCTGGGACGACCCAAAATCCCAGGGTGGGCGGGCCCACCATGGGCACCCTGTAGAGATACACACCCGAGTGCCAAACTTGCATTTTTGAAACTAAATTAGGAACATTTAGCTGACCAATTAAATGACTCTGTTTTAATAATGTCAGATTTGTATTTGAACAACTAAGCTTGTTTAGCTTGATGGGTGGAGCAGTGCTATTATGACACGAAGCACATATTTTGATCTTATAGTGATCATAAAAGGGGGAACCCTAAGCATTTTTTTTAGCAAAAGAGGGTTTCCCCTCCGATTTCTATTAAAGAAACCACCACAGAACCAACATGATCAATTAAACCCTAAGCATGATCAATTAAACCATATTATGACTGTGCCATGGTAGATTTAAAGCTGCAAATCGGAGAAATGATATTTAGCATCCATTGTTTGCTTCAAACTAAGAACTAAATTCTAAGAGCTAAAAAGAAAGTAGAGTAACCAAGTTACAGTCTATTTTCTGGTTGAGATCAAAAAGTTTAGGAGATATGAAGTACCACCTCTCTTGCGGCGCCGTGTAGGCATCGGTGGATGCGATGGCTGTCGGTGGCATTGAAGCAGATCTGCGACGGTAGACGGGTGCATTTGGGGATAAGTCCCGTTGCGGTGGAAGAGAAGATCGTGTGAGCGGCCCCGGCAAAGAGGACGATGGCACTGATGAAGCGAGAGGACGCGATGCAAGGCTCTTGGTCTGTTGCAGTGGATGAGAAACATCCATATCTAGCAGTGGACGACGTGGTCTTGGTAGGCGCTCCGACATGGTGGAGGACGGTGGCGATGGATGGGGTGGAGGACGGCAACGATGGATGGGGTGGTGGACGGAGGAGGCTGGTGTGGGATGGTGTTCTAGGGCGGACGGTGTATGAATGGAAAATGGAGGGAGAGGCACGGGGAACCATATTTTTGGGACGCACCTGTCTAAATTATGGGAAAGTTATGAATTTAGCCCCCGTTTAAAATTTAGACGTCTTGTCGGTTGGGGATAGGCTGGTAATTTCGCATCTCGCCCATATGTGCCCAGAGCGATTTCAGGCAAGGAGAGGGTGTTTTGGCGCCCATGGTTGGCGCCCACAGTGTATGAACGGGGCTGATAGGTAGGGCGGTTGTGTCACGTCTGAGTGAAGTTACAAACCTGCCCTTATTGAAAATATTTGCCTACATCGATTCCGGCCGAGTCGAGCTTGTTTTGCCGCCCACCATGTATGAATGGGGAAATGGAGGGAGAAATAGAGGTCTTTTGGACGAGCTTGAATCAAATGTATTTTGCCACCCATGTTTGGCGCCCATCGTGTCAGAATGGGCTCAGAGGCGGTCGTGTCACGTCTAATTGAAGTTACTAACCTACCCCTATTGAAAGCAGTGGAAATCGGGTCGATGGATTGTCCGTGTAATGGGTAGATAGTAATTTCCATCTCCCAAACACTTGGTTGCCGGCAGCCGAAGTGGGACTGTGGGAGTGGACATTTTGCCGCTTCTTTCAAATTTTGGGACAATAAGCATCCACGTTTCCCCTGGCAACTAAATTCGAATCCATTTTGTATTCCTATATGAATCTTTATAAATCACTCTATGTGTTTTTATATATCTTCAAAATCACGACAAAGATGTATTCCACTGTCATATATGAGTATGATTTACAAATGCCGATACTCAAATTCAGAAGCTAGAATCCAGTTTAAGGTGAATTCGAATATTTGGAACACTTTATGTCCAACTCAAATGTCATACGCAGCATAATGTGTACTCCCATTTAGATATGTACACGAGCGATGTATGAAGATTCAATCCGAGTCAATCAACCAAGAATGTACATAACTAACAGACATATAAACACTTATAGAGTATATGGATCAATAATATCAACTAAACGACATAAGCCAGGCTGATGTACTTTTTTTGCTAGAACAACATCCTTTTTTTAGCGAAGCTACTACAACATCTTTGCCCTTTCCGATGCGTTCCACTTATGGTCCATCTATACTACTGTTATTGCTGAATGCACATTCAGCCCGATTGGCATATTTGTAAGTCTGGCACAACAATCAAAATGAAATGTCTCTGAGTCTTATCAATTAATACATACTTGTGCTCAAATAAAATTACAACCCAAAAAAAAATTATTACATGATCTCTAAAACAAATGGTTTGATTGATTACATGAACAAACAACACAAAGTTATTCAATGATGGAAAGAACATTTCACATATGATTTACCAAGTGGGAATTTAATTTCCTTTTTTCCTTCAGGACCTTAACAATGCCGTCAGTCTCAGCTTGCTTCGTTTTCAAATCCACCAAATATTTAATGGTTGTCTTGAGTACTACTTGTGATTATGCTATTTGGTTCCTCAACATGTCAACTTCATCTCGAAGTGCAGAAGCAGAAACTCTTTCTACCACTAGTTTAGCCTCTAGAGCATCAGTAGTTGGCAATTCATGATGCACGATTGGGCCGGTGCCACTGCTGTGGGATGATACAACGTCCATGGGGACATCGCTCTTTGATCTTGGGCTAACCTGTTTTGCCATTAAAGTTCTGGTTGGATTCCGAAAAGTTGAAGTGAGCAAAACATCTCAACTGGGAGTTATAACAGGAAACCAGTTAAACAAACAAGGAATTAAAGAGTTTCAATTTGATGCTAAAAACTAATTATTAACATCATTGTAACCGATTGTTGTAGCTGCAAAGCAGTTAAACAAACAAGTTTTGCAAAAGGTACCTATTGTAGCATTGGAGTTTCTCTTGGATCCTGAAAAGTTGAGTAGCCAGTAACGTGATTAGAGCAACTGGTTGCAGCAGCAAAGCAGTTAAACACACAAGTTTTGCAAAAGGAACCTGTTGTGGCATTGGAGTTTCTTTTGGATCCTGAAAAGTTGAGTAGTCAGTAACTTGATTAGAGCAACAAGTTACATCAGCAAACATGTTACACAAACATATTTTTGAAAATGTACCTGCTGTGCAATTGGACTTCCAATTCGATCCTGAAAAATTGAAGTTGGAAAGATGATTACAGCAGCAAGTTACAGAAGCAAACCAGGTAAACAAGGAAGTTTCTGAAAACATATTTGTTGTGCCAACGAAGTTTCAGTTGGATCCTGTAACTTGAATGTTAGCAATCAATAAATAAAGTTTTGCAAGAGCCATAAGAAACTAACATCAAACTAGTAAAACTAACCGGTTTTGGCAACGTATTTAATTACACATGAACTAGTAAAACTAACAGGTTCTTGGCAACGTATTAAAGTAACAAGTCGGTACTGTTTACCAGCAACACAGGCATCTGTAAATTTCTTTGATGTAAGCAAAATGATTCCAACACATATATAAGTTAAAAAGACGGTATCCCTCATATAAACCTGACAGTTGTCTATCTATGAAAATGCAAACATTACTAGTGCTACAAGTGATAACAGCAAACCATTTAAACAAACAGTGTATCAGAACGTAAGTTACACGTGAATTCTTCTGCACGCTAGAAGTACATATGACCAGCTATCTACGTGCTTAAGTAGCTATTTAAGTGTCAAACACATAGATAGGCGCAATCTATAATAGGATTAACACGCTATGGCATTATGTAATCAGTAGCAAACTAAATTAAGCCAAGCAACGTAATTGAACAATTTTGCAATAAGTGGCTAACTAAAATTCCGAGAAGCAGATAACTGAACTTATGCTAGCTCTTTGTACATGCACACTGCAACTTCTTTTTCACTTACAAGGTTCTACGAAGGAGTCCATGGCATCAATTTCTTGGATACGCAGTCCCAATACTTCTTTATTCCCACACTGCATTGGTAAGTCCAATGGTTAATCTGGTAAGATGGTGCATCCTTGATATGTTATATGAGGATGTGTAGTCCGACTAGTTGTAGCCACACACATCACACTGGCTTTTACTGTATATTTCATGCGATTAGATTTGGCATATCGAGATCTAAGAAATCTACAATAGGATGAAAAGACCGGTATCCTTCACATTATTGGCGAACTTAGTTCATAGAAACAAGCAATTCAAAAGCGCCACCGGAATATTTTTCACTACCCCAATCATACACACAAAAAGGGGGGACGCCACCATAGGGGCTGGTATGGGCGGCCGCCTCGGGTGGCTGGAAAGTGTGCACCTAGTTTGAGTCGTCCAGGTTGGCCGAGGCTAGCTTTGTTCGGCCCAACGCACAAGCAGGTAATGTAAAAAATGAAGAAAAATGTTTCAATTTGGATGGGTCAATAACGTAAGTGCAAGGCAGTCCCTATAGCAGGATCGCGGCCCAAACGAGCGCCTCCCATATCGATCGACGGCAGGAAAAATCCCAATTTGTTTCCTCCAGCATCCTGTCTGGTTCTCTCCTAACCTAGCTGCCGCTGGACAGACCGACACAGCACTTCCACACGCCCTCGTTGGAGGGCGGTCGCCGGGATTCAATCTAACAGAAGGACAAGAATACAAAGATCCAACCCTGGGTGTAGCCTGCGTGGGAGGCAGCGGCGGCAGCATGGGCATGGCATCGAGCTTGCGCAAACGGACAGTCGCAGCTTGCAAGAGTAGCATGCGCAACGAGCAGGTACATCATATCCTTGATTATATCTAATTCAACTGTTCAATTTCTGTCCAATAGTTAAAGCTGAAGGTGTTTGTAAAACTGCTTGTATATAGGGAATCTATGAGAAAATGAAACCAATTTCTGCTTATTTTATAACTCCCCCAATCAATACCGAACTGATTGAATCTGATGTATCTAATCAAGTTTTCGGTGCAAACATACCAGCTCATGTTGTTCTTGAACCTGAAGTGTCTAATGAACATACTGCTAATGAAGGATTTCATGCAAACATTTTACAGACTCCTGGTGATGAACATATAGTGTCTAATGAGGGATCTAATGCAAGCATTTTGCAAGCTCCCATTAAAGGATTTAGTGTCTAATGATGATCTGCTATGCTGAGAGAGACATGGAAATTTGCAGGCATTGATGACAAGCAAATTATAGTACATTTTCATGGCTTGAGCAAACGTCGAGCCCATCTACCAGAAAGTCCATCTATCATGACAATGTAGCATAAATACTTTTCTAATATGTTGTTTGAAACTATTGGCATACTTGTGCAGGATAGATATATTGATATGCAGTTTACGCACTGGTTATAGGTGCAATTACACTTTCATATTTTCAGCCGAAGAACGAATAATTCAAGCAGACACAGACCATGTTAGTAGTCCTTGTACACCATGTTTCATTTTGTGTTCTTTGGTGCTTGCATCATTTAGTGGTTTATAATGTGAACTACTTTGGATCATTAGCTAGTTTTCAAAGTGCGTGTAGCTTCTCATTTCTCAAGTTATGTTGATTTCCGGAGTGCAAGTGCCTTCGTGTTTTTTAAGTTAAATGTTCGCCCCTGGTAACTTGAATTTGTGGATCTGTCACTACACACATGCCAGTACGAGTTAAATGAAATGCAGGGACTTACGCTAGCTCGTTGTACATGCTCACTGCAGCTCTGCTTGCGCCTGGGATGTTCCATGTACAAGTCCATGTTATCACTTGCTTGGATGTGCAGGCCTTGTGCTCCTTGCACCCCCTCTGCATTTTTGAGACGGCGAATGGTTGATCAAATAAGAGGAATCGACCTTACTGTTGTACCGGAGGACAGATAGTTACAAGGTTATACGGGTGTGCAGGATGTGTACTAGATCCCGTAGTGCAGTCATGCTTCGCTAAAAAATGGTTTTGCTTGTTTCAGATGATATCTCCAAAAGAAATAAGAGTTAAAGTCAGAGTTGCATAGGCATTTAAGCTAAGAGAGCAGTGAAAGGATATCCAAACATCATCGGAACTGTGCACAAGGGAGTGATGTGTGGATACCTAGTTCATGTCGGTGTTTGGGCATGCTCGCCTAGCTAGAGTGCAGGTCAATTCAGAGCCGTTGAGGGTGATGCGCTGGCGTTAGCTGGCCGCGCACGGATGCAGATCTTGAGTGGTAGCGAAGCGCTATGATGCGGTGGACAAGCCCGTTGGTGAAGCCCCAATGTCCTCCGGGGGCAGAGGTGCGATGATGTGCTCGGTGAAGTAGCCTCGGTGAGGTGGGAGACGGCGTCGGTGAAGCGCACCTGATGCGGTGGAAGTCAGTGTCTATGAGGCACGTGGATGCGGCGGCCGACGTTCTCGGTGGACCACCCAGTGCGATGGACGAGGGCGTAGATGAGGTAGCTCCGGTGCAATGGTGAAGCGTGACCGTCGTCTTCGTCGTTGTCGTCGTCCGGCACAGAGGTGGGGAAAGAGACAAGACGAGGGGAGTTTCGAACTTTGCTTGGGTTGGCGGAGAATTGGGGATTTGAGCAATCTGGGCGCGGAAGGGGACGGTGGAGAAGGGAGATTTTGCAGGGTTGGAATTGGGGCCGCCAGATATTTCAATCCGAAACGTGGAAGCACAAACTTGTTTTATCATCGTCCTTTTTTGGGGGGGAGTGGGGAGGGAGGGAGGGGGGTGGGTGGCTGGGTGCTAAGCCACCGTACGACACACGCGACCACCACGACACGATCCCGGTCTGCCTAGTGCGCCTACATTTGAGAGGAGATTTGAGAATGCAAACGAATCTTCTTTCATTTGCAAAGGAATCTGTATGTATTACCATGCCTGTGTTTTCCTTGCAAATAATTAGTCATTCAAAACGAGATACTATAAATTAATTAACGAGGAGTTATTTAAAAATGAAACGGTATCCACGGTATCCATGCTAACATGGATTAGAGTGTGTGTCACATAATTAGTTATTTGAATTAAAGTGTGTGTCACATAGCGATCTCCAATTCTAACGTGGATTTCACATTTCACTGTATCCATGCTACTTTTTAATACAAATTCATATGTATACGATGAACACGATGGTAGTGAGAAAACTTTTGGATGGATTCAAACATATGACCTACAAAAATAGCACAACAATCGAGTCAATGTCAACTTTTCCAAACCTAGTATGGCACGAATTCGAAATAATTACCCATATGCATGGTCCTCAGTTCAAATCTTACAAGGTACACCGAATTGAAACATCGATATTAAGTATAGTACTCTCTACATTCAAATGTTGTTTTTAGGTCCCCCCCCCTCGTCACACATGCTACATACTTCCTGTATCGGTCAATCTTCCTCTCCTAACCACCTTAGGAAGCTATCGGTTTCCAACACACGTTCATTCTTTCTATCCATGTTTCGATCTCTAACTCTCTAAACTATACAACCCCCTTTTCCACTCTATTACCAAATGTATTTACCTTACACACCCAACATTGCACCCATGCCGAGCTCTCTCTCTCCCTCCCACCCTCTCTCGCTAGATACATGCATTGCATATCTAGCCCCCAACCTCTTGTGCGCACGCACGCACGTTGTCTATCTAGGTCACTCCCTCGAGACCGTCTCACTCTTTCTTCCGCACGGCGGGCTACACTCGCTCAATCTCGCTCTCTTTTTCTGAGTCTCGATTAACCTTGTTTTCTTTCACACACAAATGATATATCTCCCTGTTCGGGCCTCGATCGACACACTTCATACTCTCTCACATAGATTGTCTATCTAGGTCTGTCCATCCAAGCCGCCCCCACTCTTTCAACCTCATGGAGGGCCACACTCGCTCAATCTCTCTCTCTCTCCCTCCCTCTCTCTTTGTCTCTCTTTGTATGTCTCGATTGACCTCACTCTTTCTCGGACACAAACGATATATCTCCATGTTTGAGCCCAAGTCGACATATTCATATTGTATACTCTCTCACGCACATTGTTTATCTAGGTCACTCTCTCCAACTGGTATCACTCTTTCGTTCGCACGATGACCCACACTCGCCCAATCTCTCTCCCTTTATATATGTAATCGATTGACCTTGCTTCCTCCCATGCACAAAATATATCTACATGTCTGTGACTAGATCATCTCTCAAGCTCAATCTTATAGCCCTTACCCTTCCCAAAAGCTCAATCGGACATTATCTCTCCAGAGCATATATATATCTTTTCAATGAATGCCGGACCACACTCACTTTGTCTCTCTATCTATATGTCTCTCGATTGACCTTGCTTTCTCATGCCGTATCTTCCACACATTGAAGCTACCTCTCTGTCCCTCGCAAAGCCGGAGCTATTTATATTGCAAAGGGGACTCCAACCTTGGATTAATTTGTGTAGGCATTTATTCCGGTGGTAGATTATATTTTCGTAGCATTCGGCCCACAACTACTCCAAACACCGTTGCAACCCCCGCACCTCCCCCAATTGATTTCCCTCTGGCTCGGTCATCGCTCTCTCGCACATGCTTTCTCGCCTTCAACGTCGCACCATTGTATTATTGCAAAAAAGTCTGATTATTACAAATAAGCTACAAAACTACATACAGGTAGTCTACTTGGAATGGAACAAATTTCAACCCACAAATTGAAGTGCCACAAACTACACACCGAGGGGCCCACCTGTCACGAAACAAATTTGGACCCATATACAAATTAAAAAATAAAGGACGAGGATCGAACATGCGACCAGGGCCTTCAAGCCACACGTCAATAGGCAACATGCATAGAACAACAATGTTTGTTGTACCCCCCTTTGTTCATATAATGTTTTTATATTACCACAGCCTATTTAATGGATAACATGTAATATTATTTTTAGTACATTAGTGGGACCGGCTCATAAGCACGTACTATTCGCCTTCACTTACTAGTGGGTTCCATGTGTGCTCTCTCTCTCTCTCTCTCCTTCCCTACTGTGTTTAGACGCACGGGAAAACATGAAGAACACGCGGGTGATGTTGCCGTTGACCATATCTAGACGCGTTGACAAGTTACGGCACCAGTTTCACGTACTAGTAGTACTAGTCAATGTGTATGTACAATGCACGTTAATTTGGAAGTATATTAAGTGCATGCGGATATTAAGTAGGATATTATTTACGTGTTATTATGTGATTAGCACTATTGTCGGCATGAAATTAACTGCACGCTAAACGTGTTGCGTGTAGGTCGTTGGGTAAGAAGGAATACATGTGGCTTGATGACGTTTTATATTTAATTTGATAAGGCTCTAGCAGAACATTCAATCGATCAAACCATAGATTTCTTTCAGTCTGACTCCGAATTTACATTCATATGACGATCGATCTAAAATAAACATAAATGATAAACGTTCGGATTTTAAGCATGGCAATCCGAACGTTTTTCATGGCAAATTTAGATTACGCGGCGACGGCGGCGAACTCTTGCGGTGGGATGGGGCTCCTCTCTCGTGCTTTGTGTGTCGTTGAGCCACTGACCAACAGGGACGGCGGCGTCTTGCGCCATTGTTGGCGTACTCCTGGACGTTGGCCCTAGCTTCAAGGAGGGCCACAATGTTCTAGACTTCGGTCTCCAGGAGCGAGTCAATTGGCGGTAGGAGGCGAGTGCAGTTGGTGCAAGGAAGCGGTCGACGGAGGCCATCCATGCCGCTGAGGGGGGCACTGGAACCCACGCGGGGACACGCGCTGGCAATGGCACGACGAAGACATTCGTGTGCACGGGCACCGACACGGGCGCGCATGTCAGTGCACGCGTAGGCGCATGCACTGGCAGGTGCACGGGCGGGTGAAAGTCAGCAGGGACCTTGTGGAATCCCGTGGCATCAAGCTCGGCGACAATGTGCGGCTCCCAACCCATCAATGCCACTGGATGGGCACTGGCGTAGTCGAGGCGACGGGAGCCGGAACAGGAGCGGGGACAGGCGCGGCGTCTTCCTGCAAAGCCGGTTCAAGCTCATCCCAAAGCGCCTTATGTTCTTGAGACTCCGGCTAGGTGTCTTCCTCAGGAAACTGGAAGACTAAGGGCAGACCATCGTGATGCGGCATGGCATACGTTTAGGTCAGGCTGGTTGGAGGTAGATGACAGGAGAATCATAGAGGAAGAGAGAAGATTGTAGCGATACCGGTAGTGTGGGGTTGATTTTAAACTGTGGCGCCAGCAACATTAAAAGTGGGAGCAGTTGGGACGAAGGTGGGCGGCGGAGCCTGGTCAAAGGGCTCACCTCCCGGTGAGCCTGCGCAGCGGTCTGCTCGCACGCCTCTTCCCCCTGTCAGCCGGTGCAGAGGTCTGCTCGCGCGCCTCCTGTCGACTCACACACTTGCTCAGATGAGACCTGCAGATGAGAAGTGGGACTCGTGGCGGCACGTAAACGCCCATGGTTTCAATAGTGAAAGCGTTCGCCTTAACATGACTGGTCTTTGTTCCAAAATACCTTGGATCTTCATTTGTGCAACTTGTCATAAGTAGCTTGTCTCAAATTGAAGAAAAAAATTACGAAGGAATATTTGTGCCATATCACGTGACCATGCTTGGTTTCATGAATTTCTGGTCACTTTTGGATTTTCTGAAATTTAAAATCCAGGATTCGAAACAACATCATAACATGCATCATGCAATAAATTTTCAAGCGATAGTACCTCCGTCCTGGTTTATAGGTCACCTTTGTAGTTCGTGCCAAATTTTGACCAAATATTTAGCTAACAAAATGTTAATGCATGTCAACAAAAATTATTTCGTTGGATTCATATTTGAACATAGTTATCAATGATATAATTTTTGGTAACATGCATGAACGTTTTGTTAGTTCAATCTATAGTCAAAATTTGACACAATATACAATGGGGACCAATAAACTAGGATGGAGGTAGTACATCTGTCCTATTGTATTTCTTAAGAAAGGATTTGGTCAAACATTTTTCTTTGGTAGACTTTAGACAAGTTATATATGCAGAGTAAAAGGATAATCTGTCTGTACCAGTGCATTACCTGATATATTAACTCTTTTTTGAGGGGTCCCTGATATATTAACTCAAGTAGTACTAGGCACGAACAAATGGGCTCAATTCTGTGCTCATCCTGTAGTAGTAGTAGTAGTAGTAGTAGTAGTAGTAGTAGTAGTAGTAGTAGTAGTAGTAGTAGTAGTAGTAGTAGTAGTAGTAGTAGTAGTAGGAAATGCAGTTGACGGGTGACCTTGGGAGAGGCGACCGAGGGAATTGAATGGTGCTCGGCGCGGTAGGTAACGTTGTCTAGTTACTAAATCATCCCTCCATTGTTCATCGGTAGTCATTATGGACCAGGGACATGAGGGGAATTTCCTAGAGCTGGAATTCTGTCCGCCAGATATTTCGACTCGAAACGCGGAGGCTCGACTGGTTGGGGTTGGCTAATGTGTGTACCACGCACGCCACCAGAAGGACACGAGCCTGGTTTTTTCGAGGATCAACACGAGCCAAGGTCTGGCTGGTACGCCATTGGGTACCATTCAAGAATACGAAAGGAATCTTTTAAATTGGTAAACGAATCTATGTGTATTACAATGCCCGTATTTTCCTTGCAAATAGTAATCTCGACGTGGTAATTGATTTATGACGAGTTCTTGAATTAGAGTGAGTTTGTGATATAGTGATCTCAACGTGGATTTCACATTTCATGGTATCCCTAGAAAGTTTGTCACTACAAATTCAAATTTAAAAGATGAAGAATATGGTGGTGAGAAAACTTTGTATGTATCAAGCATATGCCCACACACACACACATACGAACACAACAACAATCCAATAAGTATAGTGCATCTATTTTTCCAATCCATGCATGTATGACACGAATTCAAAAATACTCCTTATGTTCCTAAATATTAGTCTGTTAGAGATTTCAACAAGTGACAACATACAGAGCAAAATGAGTGAATCTACACTCTAAAATATGTCTATATACATCCGTATGTGCCAGTCCATTTGAAATCTCTAAAAAGACTAATATTTAGGAATGAAGGGAGTAAAATGTAATAAATGCATTGTCCTCAATTCAATATTTAAAATGAACAGGAAACTGAAACATGAATATTAAGTCTAGTACTACACTACATGCAAATGTTGTGTTTAGGCGGCGCTATGTAGATTGTCGGGGGTTAACCCCTCGACCTTAGATAAATTTGTGAAGCTCTATTTAGGATTGTTTAGATTATATTTGTCCCCACCCTAGCTCCCAAACACCGATTGGTTGTGCACCCCCTCCTCCCCGAGATAATATCATCTCCCCCACACCTTAGATGCTATATGCTGATACGAGTTGCTTGGAGCTTACAGATCTGAGATATAGCAGCTCCCGTGATGTCTTAATATTTTTACAAGGAACCTTAATGAGTTTGAGAATTGCACGCAATTTGTATAAAAACTACTCAGATGCCCTTGGATCCCATATCCAACGACCTCGATGCTCATATCACCGTAGCATCTAAAATAAAGGAGGACATCATATTCTCTTGTATGTAAGAATATCATGTGCTACCACACCTTAGATGCTTTGGTGATACAAGATCTTCGGAGCCGTTGGATTTGTGACCCAACAACTCCTCGGTGGTTCGAATGATTTTTTATAGAAAAGCCCCCAAAGAGTTCAACCACTGCTTACAAGCACAAAGACAGCTCAGATGCCATTGGATCTGAGATCAAACGACCTCGAAGCTCGTATCACCGTAGCATCCAAGCTGCGAGAGCACCTGATGTTTTCTCGCACAGTGAATATGAGGTGGTCCTGCACCGTAGATTATATGGTGATATGAGTTCACGGAGATCTAATGACCCACAGTAGGAGGTTTGAATGTTTTTGCAATATACGTCTGAGAGAGTTTGGGAATTGCGCAGAAAGTACAAGTACTACGCATGTGCCATCTGATCACAGATCATACGACCAAGATGCTCGTATCATCGTAGCGGCTAATTAAGCTACGAGGAGCACCTAATATGAGCAACAGGGATATGTTGTATCCAAGATGCAGCAGCACACACGAGGCCTGAATGTTTTATTTGCAAAAAAACCTTTGGAGAGTGTGGAAATTGCGCATAATTACAAAGAATACTCCCAAGCCATTGGATCTCACTTCCAACGATGTAAGAACTCGTAGGTTGTTAGAATCGTGATTCTGTTATACGATTCTATGACTTTACGATCCAAACTTACCCATCTGATTCTACGATTTTAGTTCATAAAATCTACGTTTCCATGATCCTGGTACTGAAGATTCTACGATTTATGATTCTACCATCAGAGCTCCGATCCGATTCAAAATCGTGATTCTGACAACCTTGTCGTATCACCACAGCATCTAAGCTGTGGGGTGGATGTGATATTCTATGTTGTTGTCATTTTTGTTTGTAAACTTGTAAAATACGTCTAACTCGTGCCGTTACTTGTCTAACCGCGCAAAGTGTTTGTTCAAAAAGACAATCCTACACTGAAATATCGGAACAACACACGGGGGTCCCACTTGTCATTGATCAAATTTGGACCTAAAACTAACAAATCCGAAAGACGAGATTCGAACTTGCAACCTGGACTACAAAGCGTAAGTTGATAGCCTGAAACAACAACGGTTGTTGGCTTTGTCCCATAACTTGATTTTATATAGTATTACGTTGAGTAGAGTAGAGGGAGTGCCTCGTCAACATGTGCATGACCGTTGACTCACTTACTGGTGGGTCCCAGGTCTGCGATCTCTCTCTCCTCTCCATCGTATAACCTTTAGATGCACGGGCACACACGAAGAGTGGTGCTAGCTTGCCATGGTGTTATTATAACTAAAAAAATCTTGGAAAATAGAAGAATCGCCTAGAACAAGAGACGTTGTGGCTGGTTGAGACGGAGCTAACCACACCTATCCTCCGTGCCACGTTAGCATGATGAAGATGTGTGGCTAGTGGGGTGTTCTCGACTGAGTGGCTGGGTCCCGAGGTCGAACCATAGGTACTACTACCTCTGATATATTTTTACACGCACATTTTTCCTCCGTGCCGAGACGTGGCACACCAGGGGGCGCGGTTTCGGGGTCCTCTCGGGTGGTGCACGCATATATTCTTCCTTACCAAGACGTGGGACGCCCTACTGCACGTTTTCTATGTCCTCCTTGGTCGTAGCGCCGAAGCAAGTAAATGAGTCATCAAATAACGAAAGACCACCTTCCCTGGTGAGTACATCAGTGAAGCACATTGGTTAGCTAGTTGGGCTAGTGCGACTGATTAGCTAGGCCACCGCCACATTTTTTCACCATTTTTTATCTCCTTGCCGGCAAGTAAATTTAAATATCCACCGCGGAGTTGATCTAGTCTTTGGGTGCGGTAGGTGCGGCAGGATTTTTAATTTTTTTGATTGACAGGAGTAGGCGCGACAGGATTTATAATTTTTTTATTGATGGGAGCAGGCGCGGCGGGATTTTTAATTTTTTGATTGACGGGAGCAGGCACGGCAGTAATTTAGTCACGATGACTCTACCTGTAAAACCCACTGCTCCCTGATGTGAGAAGTCATCGACTGGTGTTTTCCCATGGTGAAAACCTAAATATTCCCTGCTCCTCGGCTGGCTCCCTCCACTACTAGGAAAAGGCCTACTAATGGCGCACCAGTTTTGCCTACTAATGGCGCATCACTGGTGCGCCATTAGTATCACACCACTAGTATTTATTA
Organism: Triticum aestivum; assembly: GCF_018294505.1. Classification (NCBI taxonomy): domain Eukaryota; kingdom Viridiplantae; phylum Streptophyta; class Magnoliopsida; order Poales; family Poaceae; genus Triticum; species Triticum aestivum. Next base: position 416,535,767 of record NC_057809.1, read on the forward strand.
CTAATGGCGCACCACCCAGTGCGCCATTAGTATATAACACCATGCGCCATTAGTATGCCTCCCAGGGGCCATATTTAACCATGTGCTTTGGCACACTAATGGCGCACTGCGGATGGATGCGCCATTAGTATATTTGGCATACTAATGGCACACTGTTTGGTGATGCGCCATTAGTATACTTTGGCATACTAATGGCGCACTCTATAGTGATGCGCCATTAGTATGAATATTAGGTTTTTTTACTTTTCTGATTTTTGCACAGGTTACAAAATATATTATTTGACAGAATATAGACAGTAGCACACAACAACACCAGATTCATCGAATAAAATAGAAGATTAGTCTCCGAATACAATTCATCATATTAGTCTCCGAATTCAAAAGACCGAACAAAGATAAAACATTACAAGTCTCGAGACCGCGAGTATCGAGTTTGTCGGAAGTAATACTAATCCTAACAAGTCCTACTAATCATCATTATACAACTTCTACTCGTTATTAATAACAAGTCATACGATCATCATCTTGATAGTCATCGAACCAACCCTACTTAATTGTTCTTAGCACATGATCATCAGTATTAGGCAGGACCTAAATACCCTATTTAAGCTAAAATAGCATAAAACAATATAGACCCTGACTCTCCATTATGGAGAATGGAGAACATCCTATCTACAATTCTTGCGCTTCGCTTCCTTTTTCTTCCAAGAACCTCCTTACGCATGTCCATACATTTTTTCCATCCTTTGATTTTCATGTCTCCACTTCTTTTAGAAATCTCGTATGGATAGTTGAGATTCGTAGGATGACCGGGCTGTATGTTCAAAACATTAAGACTACCTTTCTTATACATCAAAAGAGGCACACAATTCTCTGGGATTATCTGTTGAAAAACATAGTAATAACTTCATAGTTAGCAATGATATACTAGTTTTAGAAGTATGCAAAAGATGCACGGATGTCGTAATAGTAAAAATCTTACCAGGGTATCTCCATGGTAGTTACCGTAGTTGAACACATGCACTAGTGGCACGTATTTACCATAATGTTGAGGAGTTTGATTGTGGATATTGTAATTCTCAATGTCAGTACAAAATCCGACCAGATGATTTTTCTCCTTGTAAGTTGTTAATTCGGAGCCATCGGTGTAGTGGGTTTTGTCTACCATCTCCCGCACATTCTTTGAACAATAAAAATAAGCTGTCAATGGAAATAAGCTGTCAACTATTTTGAAATAAACAATATAAATTAGTTAATAATTAACTATGTTTGAGAAACTCACATAGCGGTAGAACTGGAGGCGTATCAACAAGGACCCAAATGTCCATATTGTCTTGGTTGATGTCAGGATTACCAAGATCCATGGTGATAAGCATACCCTCATCAAAACCATACATCTTGCAAAATGCTTCCCAATTTTTGCAACCAAAATGGGTTACGCTCTCAGAATTATATAGATTTACTTCAAAGTCCACATCGTGATGAGTCCTTAGGTGAATTTTCTTTGTTTCAGAAATTTCATGGTCTTCAAAATCCATCCTCTCCAAGACATAGCGTCTTGCATGGCATGGGATAAGCTATACTCGAATTGTAAAAGATGAAAATTACACGTTGAAATAGTTGAAGTCATGCTTAATTATGAAAATAACACTTGTCGTCGTTGTGTACCGTTTCAACTTCGAAGGTCTCCTCGAGCTTAATGCTGAAGCGCCGATCATCGTCCAGGTGAGGCATGTCGCACAGACCTCGATCGTCGTGGCACCAGTCGCACTCCCCCGGGAGACTTTCGTCGTCCGATGACGACATATCCTACGTTCATAATTCAAAACTACATCATTTAGGGTTTGTCGACACCGAGGCATCCTAAAAGCTAAGCTTTTATCATTTAGGGTTTGTCGACGCCGAGGCACCCTAAAAGCCTAAGCTTTCATCATTTAGGTTCTTATCGACACCGAGGCACCCTAAAAGCCAAGGTTTTATCATTTAGGGTTTGTCGACGCCGAGGCACCCTAAAAGCCTAAGCTTTCATCATTTAGGTTCTTATCGACACCGAGGCACCCTAAAACCTATGGTTTAATGAAGCAAGAATAAAGGGGCAGTTGATCCTATTTAATTAAGTACTAAGATACCCCGACCCATGCATTAGTCACAAGTACCCCATATGTTCTATTTTTAGCAAAGTCATGCTAAAATTCACGGAAAATTTCATCATGACCTTTGCTGAAAATAGAACATATGGAGTACCCTAATTTGCCGGAACAGAAGTTAATCGACATTCCAGCAAACTCAAGGGCGTCTCGGGGTACCTGCAAATTCATCACGACACGATGATCAGAGACAAAACCCAGCAAACTAGCAAAGTTACTGACGTGTTTACAGAAATTGTTTTCTGTAAAAGATGATCATAATCTTTACAAGTCTTTCTCAATGTGATGACAAGTAATTCAGAGGCATCACAAGTAATTCCCTGTCCATTTGTCCCTCCCCAACTAGATACTAGAGTAGCACTGTTGATGCCCTGTTATTGCTGAACTTTATGACAGTATATACAACAACTTATCCTAAATGTGGCTAGAACTGCAGATTTACAAATTAAAGGACACAAACTCAAGAAAGCTTCCTGAACAATACCCTGACAGAAAACATAGGACAAGCAATGAATTTCTATAACCAGTAAGAACAAGGGGATGATTTTAGCAAGTTAAGTGCAGCTCTAGCACCCTGTGCATGAAATGTATCATGTATCAAACCATCAATTAACTACTGAACCTAATTGGCTACTACTCTCTAATGCACTCCAGGATGTCAAAGTATAGCACAGGAGCAACGATATTAAACCTAGTAGCACTACTGAACCTAATTGAACCTAGGCAATACTCCAACTGAATGATGGACCATGCATGTTCTATCTCACTACTAAACCCTAAGAGAAAAATTCAGTAACAAATGGAGTAACAGATTAACAAATTACAATACACAAGAACTAAACTTTGGTTAACTGAATGCATTAGCTACTGAGTTGTCCATATTAACAAACTACAGGGTACAAATCGCATGTCATCATCAGTAACAAAATTCAGATTAACAGATTACTTCCATATGTCAATTTTAGAAGAAAAGGAACGAATTACTAGCATTGCATCTCGACTGAACTGAACATGTGGCAAATGACAAATGCTGTCTGATGTTGAACAAATGGCATGAAAGACATTGTCTGTCTAAACCTACGAACACAGTCATTACTGTCTGTCTATCTAAACCTAATTGAACCTAGGCATTACTGTCTGTCTAAACCTAGTGCACAAACCTAATTGAACCTAATTGAACCTATGAACAAATGGCACTACTGAACCTAATTGAACCTAGGCATTACTGTCTGTCTAAACCTAGTGCACAAACCTGAAGTGTTGGGACACAAGACACGGTCGAGGGGAGGGAGGGATTGAATGGGGAGGAAGGGTGGAGAGGGACGAAGGAGGAAGGAGGAGAGGTACCTGGGCGGGCGCGGCCGGTCACCGGAGGGGTCGGGGTCGGGGTTGGGTCGGGGTTGGCGGCGGCGGTGGCGTCGAAGGGATGGCTCGAGGGCGTCCGAGCTCGTCCGGGTCCTCGTAGTCGAAGAGGAAGACGGCGAGGGGCCGATGTGGGGAGGCTGTCGGCGACAGCGAGGTCGCGGAGGCATCAGCGATGGCGGAGCTGTAGTGGTGGGGGCGCGGGGGCGGCGGCGCACGTAGGGGCGGCGGCGTCATGGGTCGGGGCAGCGCGCGGGGGGGGAGGGACTGGATCTGGCGAGAGGGAAGGACGAAGGGGTCGGGCGAGTTGGAGCTAGGGGGAAGATTACTAATGGCGCACCCCTGAGCGGTGTGCCATTAGAATGTTTTTTATTATTTTTTTATTACAATGTTTTTATTATTTTTATACTAATGGCGCACCGTGGCACAGTGCGCCATTACTAGTTTAAACTAGTAATGGCGCACTATGCAACGGTGCGCCATTAGTAGTTTTGCAAAAAGGTAAAAAAAATACAGTAGTGGCGCACTCTATGGATGGTGCGCCATTAGTAGTTCTAACTACTAATGGCGCACTCTGCCCGGATGCGCCATTAGTATGTTTGAAAAAATAAAAAATAAACATTTTGTTACTAGTGGCGCGCCGTGTGCCTGGTGCGCCATTAGTGTCTTCCACACTAATGGCGCATCTCCACATGGTGCGCCATTAGTATATACTAATGGCGCACCACATGTCTGGTGCGCCATTAGTGTCATTTCCATCTATAGCCCTTTTCCTAGTAGTGCTCTGCCTTCCCGTAGATTGCATTGCCTTTCAGTCGTTTCGCCCCCTTTGCTTCCTCTCCCCATTGCTTCTACCTGGTGCCATGTGTAGTCTAAGCCTAAGCTCATGCATGATAGGATAGCATTTGTTTTCTGTTTAAAATATGTGTATGCATGCGATCGATGTGACGCGTCCATGCAGCTAGCTAGTGGGACGGTGCGGCATGTTTGCACACGATCCTGTTTCCTTTCTTTTCTCCCGGACGTGGTAGACGTTGTGTGACGCAACCGTGGGATGGCGCGGTAACTGCGGATCATAGCGAGTTGTCCGGGAGAGTAGTTAGCCTCTGATCTTTGTAATCGCACGAGATAAGGAATGAGAAAACAGAAAACGCTGCGACAGTTTCGGCTGCAGAAAAACTTCCTCGTTCGTCTACCTCCGTCTCTCTCGCTCGACCTCATCTGAGCGCTCTCGCTAAGTCCGACAACAACAATTGGCATCAGAGCCGTGGTGTTCGATCCACTCTTCGGTGGCCGGCGGTGTCTGATCCGCGGCGTACCATGTCGGATAGCGAAGAGGAGAAGAAAAACAAGAGTGGGACCAACTCGCCGTCAAAGACGCCGGCGTCCAAGGCGCCGCTCGCGCGCCTCACCGGTAGCGGCAGCGGCATCGGCGAGCTCCGTGTGGTGGAGCGCGTCGTGCGCGAGGAGTCGGGGACATCCATGATGCTCACGTGCACAAACTACATGGAATGGGCGCTCGTGATGCAGCTCAAGCTGTAGGTCGCCCGCGTCTGGTCCGCGGTGACCGAGGATGCCGCCGACGAGTGCGACGACCGGCGCGCACTACAGATCATCCTCGCCGGTGTTCCGCCGGAGTAGATGCGGGTGCTGGCCGCGATGGACTCGGCGAAGAAGGCGTGGGAGACCATCAAGACGCTCCGCATGGGGAGCGAGCGGGGTCGCGAGGCCAAGGCGCAGGTGCGCCGCCGCGAGTTCAAGGATCTGCGCTTCAAAGACGGTGAGTCCGTCGAGGACTTCGGGCTGCGACTCGCCGGCGTCGTCTCCGACCTGGAGTTGTATGGCGATCCCATGACGGAGCACAAGGCAGTCCAGAAGTTCCTCCGCGTGGTGCCGCGGAAATATCGTCAGATGGCGATGGCAATCGAGAGCCTCATCAATCTGAAGACGATGACCATCGAGGTGCTCGTCGGGCGTTTCTCGGCATGTGAAGATCATTACGATCTCGACGATGCAGGGCAATTCGGTGGCCGCCTGCTCTTCACACGTGAGGAGTGGCTCGCCCACGAGCGACAGCTAGGTGGGGGCGGGTCATCGTCCGGTGGCGGCGGCGGCAAGAACAAGTCGCCGGGCAAGCCCAAACCTTACGGCGGCGGCGGTGGCAGACCTGTGCCGGGCAGCGGCGGCACGAGTGCATCCAGCGGCTCAGGCGGCAAGAAAAAGGGCAAGTGCCACTACTGCAATAAACCAGGGCATTGGAAAAAGGACTGCTGGAATCGGATCAAAGCTGAAGAGCAACAAGGGAAGCAGGAGCAAGACAATGTTGTCCGCGGTGAGGAGCATGATCAGGGTCTTCTCATGGCCTTGGTCACCGGGCCGGTCACCACGCAGATCGCCGCACCACAGGCCGTGTTCCTCAATGAAGAAAAAGTGATCCCTGTCCCATCGCCCGACGGGGTTTGGTTCTTTGACACTGGTGCGAGCAGCCATATGACTAGTGAGAGGGGCATGTTTGCAGCCCTGGACGAGGATGTGCATGGCACGGACAGGTTCGGAGACGGTTCCAGGGTAGCCATCTGTGGGCGCGGATCTGTTGTCTTCCGGTGCAGGAGCGGCGATCAGCGCGTGCTGACAGAGGTGTACTTCATACCCAGTCTTAAGAGCAACATTATATCTGTTGGTTAGTTGGATGAGGCTGGGTGTGTTATCAGCATTAGAGATGGGATCATGTCAGTACAAGACCCATGGGGGCGTGTTCTAGCTCGGATCAAGCGCACTGAAAGCAGGCTGTACACTGGTCTCTTGTCTATAGACACACCAACGTGCTTGTTGACTCAAGGGGAGGAACAGACTTGGCGATGGCATGCCAGGATTGGTCATCTTCATTTCCGTGCACTCAAAGCCATGTCCAGCAAGCAGCTGGTGCGGGGAATGCCCACCATTGATCATGTACAGGAATACTATGATGGCTGCGCACTCGGCAAACAACACCGAGCTCCCTTTCCACAAACCATAGTGTACCAAGCTGAGAAGGGACTCGAGCTCGTCCACACGGATCTGTGTGGCCCGATCATGCCAACGACACCAGGTGGCAGCAAGTATTTTCTTCTGGTTGTTGATGATTACAGTCGATACATGTGGCTCGAGCTCCTCAAGTCAAAAGACGAAGCGTTAGAGCGTTTCAGAAAAGTTCAGTTGATGGCCGAGGCAGAAGGAAAGTGCAAACTACGAGCTTTCCGCTCAGACAGGGGTGGTGAATTCAACTCCGGCGAGTTCCGCGAGTACTGTGAAGAGCTCGGTGTCAAGCACTACACCACCGCACCTTATTCACCGCAGGAAAATGGGGTGGTGGAAAGAAGAAATCAGACGGTGGTAGAAATGGCTGATTGCTTACTGAAGAGTATGGGCGTTCCATCATATTTCTGGGCAGAGGCCGTAAAGACTGCTGTGTACTTGCTGAACAGGGCTCCTGCCAGAAGCTTGGAAGGTGTCACTCCATATGAGGCCTGGCATGGCCGGAAACCAAGCGTGCAACACCTGCGTACTTTTGGATGTATGGCACATGTGAAGAAGACTGGACTAGGCATCACCAAACTGTCAGATCGCTCCATTCCCATGATCTTTGTAGGGTATGAAGAAGGGTCCAAGGCATACCGTGTATATGACCCGGTGTCTAGGAAAGTTCAAGTCACCCGTGATGTAATCTTTGAAGAAAGCAGGGCATGGTCATGGGACACTCTGGACAAGGCGGCGTCAACTACAGAATTCGCCACGCCCTCGACCTTCACCGTGGTCTACACCACGGACCGCGGAGTCCATGAGTTGGACACCGGAGGGTGCACTGGACGTACCCTACGCAGCGGGGAGGACATGCCTGCTACACCAACACTGGGGACGTCGTCTCCGAGCGCCGGGATGCCGCAGCCTCACTCGGCCTTGCTGGGGATCGCTGGAGCAATATGCTGGGCAACACCTCTCTCTAGTGATGGGGAGCGTCGGGACACAGACTTTGGACCTCACTTTGTACCTCTCCGCTACCGGCTCATCTCCGATGTCCTAGACGAGACGGAGGGAGAGGCAGTACGCGAGAAAATGGAACGCTGCCTTCTCAGCACGGAGGAACCTCACAACATGGGTGAAGCCATGGATGATGCAGCGTGGAAAGCAGCCATGGATGAAGTAATAAGTGCATAGCTGACAACCAAACATGGGATATTGCTGCTCTTCCCCATGGACACAAGGCTATTGCTCTCAAGTGGGTCTACAAGGTGAAGAGGGATCCGGAGGGAAACATTGTCAAGTACAAGGCTCGCTTGGTTGCAAAGGGATAAGCTCAGAGAGAGGGCATAGATTTTGAAGAGGTCTTTGCGCCGGTGGCGCGGATGGAAACTGTGCGGCTCCTCCTAGCTCTTGCCGCTCACTCACGTTGGGAAGTGCATCATATGGACGTCAAATCTGCATTTCTCGACGACGAGCTCGCGGAGGAGGTGTACGTGGTCCAGCCACCTGGTTACAGCGTTACTAGAAGCGAAGGCGCTGTTCTGAAACTGAAGAAGGCGTTGTATGGTCTTCGACAGGCCCCACGAGCATGGTATGCCAAACTAGATGAGACTCTGCTTCAACTTGGTTTTGTTCGCAACCCACTTGAGCACGCAGTCTATCGGTGCGGGGACTCTGAGTCATTCCTGCTGGTTGGAGTATATGTAGATGACCTCATCATCACTGGGACAGATTTGGCGTCAATCCAGGACTTCAAAGGTCAGATGCATCAACTCTTCAAGATGAGTGATCTTGGCTTACTGAGCTACTACTTGGGCATAGAGGTGATGCAGAAAGAGGGGGAGATCACGCTGAGCCAGAGGAGCTATGCTGACAAAATCCTAGAGCATGCAAGCATGAGTGAATGTAACAGTTCCAGTACGCCCATGGAGTGTAGGCTGAAACTAAAGAAGGAGGACGGGTCCAAGCCATTTGATTCCACTGTATACAGAAGCGTGATCGGGTGCTTGCGGTATTTGGTCCACACTCGGCCAGATATAGCCCACGTTGTTGGCATTGTCAGCCGCTTCATGGAGGCTCCAAGAACTAGCCATTGGGCTGAAGTGAAGCAAATACTGAGGTACGTTCAAGGCACTAAGCAGTATGGATGTCGCTACACAGCTGGAAATGGGAGTGCAACACTTCTTTGATACAGTGATAGTGATCATGCTGGCGACTTGGTTGACCGCAAGAGCACATCAGGGCAAGTTTTCTTCCTTGGGAAGAACCCTGTCAGCTGGACCTCCCAGAAGCAGAAGGTTGTGGCGATCAGCTCGTGTGAAGCAGAATACGTCGCGGCTGCAGCAGCTACTTGTCAGGGCATTTGGTTGAGCCGTCTTCTTGTTGAACTGCTGGGGATTGAGCCAGAAAAGTTCACTCTGCTGGTGGACAACAAATCTCTAATAGCACTAGCAAAGAATCCCGTTTTTCATGATCGGAGCAAACACATCGACGTGAAGTTTCATTTCATTCGAGACTACGTCGAGGAGAGGGTCCTTGAGATCGAGCATGTGGGAACCCAAAATCAGCTGGCTGCTATTCTAACTAAGGCACTGGGAAGAGTGCACTTCTTTGAGATTTGTCAGAAGCTGGCGGTCATGGAAGGGAGCCGAAACACATGAGCTTAAAGGGGGAGAAATGTAGTCTAAGCCTAAGCTCATGCATGATAGGATAGCGTTTGTTTTCTGTTTAAAATAAGTGTATGCATGCGGTCGATGTGACGCGTCCATGCAGCTAGCTAGTGGGACGGTGCGGCATGTTTGCACACGATCCCGTTTCCTTTCTTTTCTCCCGGACGTGGTAGACGCTGTGTGACGCAACCGTGGGATGGCGCGGTAACTGCGGATCATAGCGAGTCATCCGGGAGAGTAGTTAGCCTCTGAGCTTTGTAATCGTACGAGATAAGGAATGAGAAAACAGAAAACGCTGCGACAGTCTCTCTCGCTTGACCTCATCTGAGCGCTCTCGCTAAGTCCGGCAACGACACCATGGCGGCGCAGCAGATCATAGAGTCTGAGGTGAGGCGCCTGACACAGGAGCTTGAGGCCAAGGATGCGGAGCTCAGGGCCAAGGACGTGGAGCTTCGTGACCTCAAGGAGGAGAGGAGTGCCATGCTCCTCCGTTATGTGCGGGAGTTCACGGAGCTTCAAAAGCGGCAGGCATCCACCACAAAGATGCTTGAGGCGTCGGCGGCGTTGTTGCAGAAAGCGGGAGATACGATAGGCCGTCAGGGGCGGCGGCTGGAGCGCGAGCGGGCCGATTGTGACGAGGTCCATGATCGCCACAGCCACTTGGTGGACCAAGTTTCCACACACGTGTTGCGGCTGCGCGATGCCTACCGTCGTGCCAGCGTGACCATGCCAGCTGTCGGGCTAAACCCGTTCGACCTTCCCGTCGACTTCAATGAGCTGCGGCTTCCTAACCTGGTCTCCTTCTTCACCTATATCTCCGAGGAGCTGAGCTGTCTCCGCGCGAGGGTGGGGGTGAAGCTAGACAAGGAGGGGTTGCGGGTTGCCGTCGCCATTGCCGGGCAAATCCTCTCAGGGCTCCGTCACCGGAATCCATTCGTGCCATTGGACACCGTCTTTGACGAGATGGCTCCCATCGACCCGGAGCGGGCTCTGCGGGCTGCTGCATCTTGCATCACCAACGTCATGCGCCTCGAGAAGCAGAGGGACTTCGGTGGTTTTTAGGCATCCTCTGCATGGGCATGTCCATGTCTCGGCGCAACATGACCGTTGGATCAAAATCAAACGGTGTAGATCAGTCACTGTAGCACAAAGCGTGTTGGTGTGTTTGGTTGCATTCTCATCTCAATATAGTTACATTATTGTTCATATAGTTGACATGCGCACAACATCATTTGTTATCGTCATATCTTACTACTACACTAGCAACAATATTATGTAGTACTGACGTATGAACCACTGCACATGCCTAGTAGTAGGAGCACTGTGTATGTTCAAGTGGCTACCGTGTTTCACACTCCTCCATCGTAAGAGTGGAAACGCTTGTTGTAATCATTTTTTCTTCAGAAAAAACATTGGACTCTCTCTACCATGCGCATCCTCCTCGACGGTCGTCGGGAACTTTGCTACTCACTTTCGGCGACATTTTGGACAGCCATCATCAGGGTCCACCAGCCATGCACTAAATTACTCCGTAGCAGAGTGCCCAACTGCACAGTAGACTTCCCTGATCGAAGCGTCGCAGTAATGCCCAATGAGCCATCAAATCACAAAACCCCTTGTGGGAGTCCTAGATTAGGGGGTGTTCGAGTAACCGGACTATACCTTCAGCCGGACTCCAGGACTATGAAGATACAAGATTGAAGACTTCGTCCCGTGTCCGGATGGGACTTTCCTTGGCGTGGAAGGCAAGCTTGGCGATGCGGATATTCAAGATCTCCTACCGTTGTAACCGACTTTGTGTAACCCTAACCATCTCCGGTGTCTATATAAACCGGGGGATTTTAGTCCGTAGGACAACTTCATCATACAACAATCATACCATAGGCTAGCTTCTAGGGTTTAGCCGCCTTGATCTCGTGGTAGATCTACTCTTGTACTACCCATATCATCAATATTAATCGAGCAGGACGTAGGGTTTTACCTCCATCAAGAGGGCCCGAACCTAGGTAAAACATTGTGTCCCTTGTCTCCTGTTACCATCTGCCTAGACGCACAGTTCGGGACCCCCTACCCGAGATCCGCCGGTTTTGACACCGACATTGGTGCTTTCACTGAGAGTTCCTCTGTGTCGTCGCTTTTAGGCCCGATGGCTCCTTCGGTCATCAACAGCGATGCAGTCCAGGGGGAGACCCTTCTCTCCGGACATATCTTCGTCTTCGGCGGCTTTGCACTGCGGGCCAATTCGCTTGGCCACCTTGAGCAGATTGAAAGCTATGCCCCTGGCCATCAGGTCTGGTTTGGAAGCCTAAACTACACGGCCGACATCCGCGGGGACTTGATCTTCGACGGATTCGAGCCACAGCCAAGCGCGCTGCACTGTCTCGATGGGCATGATATAGCCCTGCCGCCGAACAGTGCCTTGGAGGCCGCACACGCATCGGTTCCGACCATTGATTCAGAGCCTACTGCGCCGATCGAGGATAAGCGGTTGAATGCTGCCTCAGGGGCTGCGATCTCAGAGGCGATCGAGCCGAACTCCAGCCCCGAACTCCACATGGCCCGTGACTCCGAGGAGCCGGATTCCTCTCCGAACTCCGAGCCCCCCGCACCCCTGTTGATCGAATCCGATTGGGCACCGATAAGGGAGTTCACCGTCGCAGACATCTTTCAGCACTCGCCCTTCGGCGACATCCTAAATTCGCTAAAGTCTCTCTCTTTATCAGGAGAGCCCTGGCCGGACTACGGTTAGCAAGGATGGGATTCGGATGATGAAGAAATTCAAAACCCACCCACCACCCACTTCGTAGCCACTGTCGACGACTTAACCGACATGCTCGACTTCGACTCCGAAGACATCGACGGTATGGACGACGATGCAGGAGACAACCAAGAACCAACGCCTGAAGGGCATCAAACAGCCAACTCATCTCACGATGTGTACATGGTGGATACCCCTAAAGGAAGCAACAACGAGGAAAACGGGGATGGAAAGAGGGATCGATCTCTCGAAAAACAATCAAAGCGTCGGCGTAAACGCCGACCCAAGCCCCGCCTCGATAAAGAGCTAGCCATAGAGCAGGAAGAGCTGGTAGACGACGAGCATGCCTTAGAGCAACCGTCCCAATAGGACAACCCGGATGGAGAAACCAAACATCCCTCCCCCAGTGAAAATGGCATTCCGGACGACCCTACGTCGAACAAGCCCACGAAGCAGAAGAACCTCCACAAACGGCTCGTTGCAACAGCACGCAGCCTGAAAAAGCAGAAGCGGAAGCTAAAAACCGCGGAAGATGCACTCAGGATCAGATGGAGTAAAGTAATCAACACCGCGGATAAATACTGCGACAGTCGCCGCACTAAAAGCTATCCGAAGAGAAAGCTACTGCCTGAATTCGACGAGGAGGCCTCGGAGCCCTCGCATTCCAAAAGTGAGAAAGCCACACGGTCGGATAGGTGACCCCATGGCCATCATAAAGCGGCAAGTAGCACCGCACTTGAGCCGGCATGCGACCCGCTTAAAGATTCGCATCATGGCCTAGCCAGGTCCATTTACGGGCCAAGAAAGGAAGCTCTCGTAAGCAATGCAATAAAGCCATTATCAGAATCCGGCACACCCAAATACAGGGGTGCCGCACACCCCCTATGTTTCACTGATGAGGTCCTGGATTATGAATTTCCAGCGGGATTCAAACCCGTAAACATAGAGGCATATGATGGAACAACAGACCCCGGAGTCTGGATCGAGGATTATATCCTCCACATACATATGGCTAGAGGAGACGACCTTCACGCCATAAAATACTTACCCCTCAAGCTTAAAGGGCCAGCCCGGCATTGGCTCAAAAGCCTTCCTGAAAACACAATCGGAAGCTGGGAAGAGCTCGAGGACGCTTTCCGAGCAAATTTTCAAGGAACCTATGTCCGCCCTCCGGATGCAGACAATCTTAGTCACATAACTCAACAGCCCGAAGAGTCAGCTCGGCAATTCTGGAATAGATTTCTTACTAAAAAGAATTAGATAGTCGATTGTCCGGACGCTGAAGCGTTAGCAGCTTTCAGGCATAATGTCCGAGACGAATGGCTTACCAGACACCTCGGCCAAGTAAATCCAAGAACAATGGCCGCACTAACAAGTCTCATGACTCGCTTTTGCGTAGGAGAGGACAGCTGGTTGGCAAGATGCACCACCAGTGACCCAAGTACATCCGAAACTAGGGATGGAAACAGAAAACCGCGACGCAATAAGGACCGTCACCGGACCAAGGAAAAAAGTCCGAAGATCACAGCAGTCAACGCCAGATTCAAAAGCTCACGACAGAATCAGAAAAAGCCGCCCCTCCAAGATAATAGGGACGACCTATCTAACCTAAACGAAATCTTGGATAGGATATGTCAAATACACCGCACTCCCGGAAAGACTACTAACCATACCCACAGAGATTGTTGGGTTTTCAAACAATCCGGCAGACTCAACGCCGAACACAAGGGGCTCGACACACCAAGCGAAGACGAGGACGAACCCCAAAAGCAGAGTACCAGGAAACAAAAGAATTTTCCTCAAGAAGTAAAAACAGTAAACTTACTCCACATAACAAAATGCGCGGCGCCCATAAAGGTACACGCCCCACGGCCTATCCCAAAGGAATCCCGCCACTGGTTGTCAAAACCAATCATCTTCGATCATCTGGATTATTCTAGAAGTATCAGGAACCCAGGATGGACTGCCCTAGTACTCGATCCAATAATTGGCGGAGTCCAGGTTTCAAATGTCCTTATGGATGGTGGCAGCGGACTCAACCTGATATATCAGGACTCAATTCGCCACATGGGGATCGACCCAAAAAGAATTCGCCACAGCAAAACCTCCTTTCAAGTAGTAACGCCAGGTCCGAACACCCATTGCATGGGCTTTCTCCGGCTCGAGGTTATTTTCGGCTCTGCCGATAACTTCCATCGCGAAAAGCTGACTTTCCACATCGTCCCATTCTCAAGTCGATACCAAGCACTACTGGGACGCGAAGCTTTCGCCCGCTTTAACGCAATACCGCATTATGCATCTCTTACGCTTAAGAAGCCCGGTCCATGCGGCATCATCTCCTTAAAGGGGAAGCAGTGAGAACACCTCCCCCAAGCGGAGGATTGTACGGCCGCTTTAACGGCCCCACAATACAATGGCTTCACCAACCAGAACATCGGAACAAGTCATTAAGACCACGAACACGGATAGACGAGTCCGACACAAACGTATCATTGATAAAGGCTTAGTGGCCATATACCCCTGTACTAGGGGCTTCACACGTATAAAATAAGAGACAATAAAGCTCAATTTTTCATATTGTACTTTACACTTTGTTTATTTCATATAACTTTTTGTTCAGCACGCCCCTTTTTCAACTTAGTTGCTCTCTTTTTACAGATGAACGTCGTGCCGTGCCCGTCAAGGATACGGCACAACGGAGACACATGCGTAGACGTGTCGTAGGGACCCATTACAAGGATTCTTTTCAGATTAAGACCCTGCGTAAACCTTTTTTACTGTCTCTTGTTGATACACATCCCCTGGTTCTATGACCAAGGAGGAGGCTGGCGTCTTGGCATGTGGCCACGTCAAAATTCTTGCGCGTACCTGGACACTAGGGGCTTATACCTCAGGGCGTTACCTCGCCCGCTCTCATAAAGACCGAATACCTTAGGGAGTGTTCGGCGTCGCGAGTTTGGCCTTATATGCATTAGCTCCGAGTCTTGATTTTGGTCAAATGTTGGGTTACCCGGCTCCTGTGTTCGGCCGCCTTACGTTCCGCTCTCTCGGCTAAGGCGACACCAGGAGAACTACTGCGATTGTGCCCTGGTTCGGCCAGGCGAGCACCTCAGTAGAGAAAGCCGAAAACCGACTATCATGATATGGCGTGAGACTGGTCAACCACTCGATGACTCTCCGGAATCTGTAGGATTCCTCTGCATTAACGAAGGGCCATTTCCCGGCCGGGCACACACGCGCCCCGAATTCGGGCGAGCGCAGTCGCCACCAGGGGCTAACTAAATAGTCCCATTGTCAAGCTCCTATGGCTAAGTGAAAGTGTTAAAGCATTATAGTCCGGTTGCCTAGCTCGCTGCATTATCACCTCCTTTGTAGGACCAAGACGTTGGATTAAGTGTGAAAATGCGCCTTCTGCGAGCACCCCTGCACTATGTGCGTGGGGGCTGAAGCCAACGACTGCAATCTTTTAGATTTTGTATATATATCTTAAAACGGCCACACAGGAGGTGTCCCAAATACTTGCAGGCACAAGTATAAAAGGCTACTATAATTCTTCAAAATATTGATTTATAATTACATATGCTATCAGAACATAACATCTTTCAAGCACTGCGCCTCTATTACACGAGCGCCTTCAAGGACTTCCTGAAAATAGTGCTCGGAGGGTACTCGGCTTTTGTCCGAATCTCGGGATGCAACAACGATGGTCTCCATCTCTGCCCAGTATGTTTTGACACGGGCAAGAGCCATCCGTGCGCCCTCTATGCATGCTGACCTCTTCATCGCATTGATACATGGCACCGCGCTAAGGAATCGCTGCACCAAGCTAAAATAACTCTTCGGGTCCGATCTGCCAGCCCATTGAGCCATGACGTACTTCATGGCAAGTCCAGACAATCTATTCAGTTCGGCCCATTGAGCCAGACAATCGTCCACTGCCAGCGGACGCTCTGGATTGTGAAACTGCGACCAGAAAAGCCTTTCCACTTTGCGATCTTCTTGATCTCGAAAGTGTTCGGTCGCATCAGCAGCACTCGCTGCCAAATCCAGATAGGTGTCCTCCGCACTCCAAATCCGGTCCAACGGAGCAAATTTCGGATCACAAAACTTCCTCCGCAGCATAAAGGGCTTTCCAGCCGCAATCTATCCGGCCTAACGCAGCTCCTCCTTCGCAGCTCTCATCGCAGAGCGAGCATCCTTGGCATCAGCATCGGCCTTCTCTAAGTCCGTCTGTCTCGCCCGGTCTTCTTTCTCAAGAAACTTGCAACGGTCAGCAGCACTTTTTAACTTCACGGCCATCTCGGCTACCTCCTTCCTGCTCCGATAGTGAGCAGCCTATTCGGCTCTCAGCTCTTCAAGGGCCTTCTCGGCAGCTGCATCACTTTTCCTGGCTTGTTCCTTAGCTCGGGCAAGTTCCGCCCGGAGACTCTCCACGGCGGCCGCACCATCTGCGTCAAGCAAACACATTGTAAGATACTGGCATAACGCTCCTCTTACTAGATGTAGCCCGAGGAATTGCATACCTTGAGCCTCATCAAGCCGCTCGTTGACGAGCGCGATGTCAGCATCTGCCACGTCAAGTTGCCACTTTAGTTCGGCAAAATCATCAGTTCGGCTCGATTCCGGACGCTTCGCCACCTGTATACAAAGGCGACATTTTAGACCTGGGATTATGATCCTCTGCGCACCGTCAATTTTGACAACGCACAGAGTCTCAGGGGCTACTATCTACACAGGGCGCATCTTGTTTATGCGCAACTGACAAAGAAGTACATTATCAAACGTACCTCAAAACCCGTCAGCAAACTTCTGACGGCCTCATGCAATCCGCTTCCCACGGACGAAATCCTTCCAATCACCGAACCCATCAATGCATGGTGCTCCTCTGAGATAGAAGCTCGCCCCAGCAGAATCATCAGCTCCTCCGACCGCGCACCGGACGGTGCCGGACTCGTCCTATGACCTCCATCGAAGGCCAGATGCGAAGAACCTTGGGGGGGCACATGGCTACCTTCCACCCCTGCCAGATTCGAAGAAACTCTCTGTGACGACACCTCAGGGTTGCCCGCCTTGCCAGGCGGTACGGCAGGGGGAGGTGTTCCAGTCTCCATCATCTCCGGAAGAAGATCCCCCCAAAGACGAGTTCTGCTAAGAAGGGCTGAGGTCCGAGCTACAAAGTGAAATTTCGGTTAATCTTCTCAGATAAAAAGCAACGATTTCTCTCATCCCTCTAAAGGAAAATCTTTCTCTACTTACGGCTCGCTGGAGGGCTGATCCCTTTGAGGGCGTAGTTCGGCCGAGGATCTCCCCGGCGTCGGACCCTCTGACGAGGACTTTTTCCCCCTCTTTGAGGTCGTGGTCTCCGGGTCGTCAGAGGTGGCCCTCTTCTTCCCCTTAGGAGAGGAATTGTCGGTTCCTCCCTTCGGAGCAGCTTCCTTCGAGGAGGCCATGGTTTCCTTGTCCTCCCCCTCACTTCCCTCCAAAGGCACGATCTTCAACATCCTGACTAGCACGGGATCCAGCCTGGTCTCAGGAAGGGGAGCCGGACACCTGATCAGCTTTGCCTTCGCTATCCACTCCTGTTTAAAAGGATAGCTCTTTTATGGGCGAATTTATGACAATTTTACAGATAGCGATGTCACACCCTAGCTAGTTCAAGCATTAGAGTGTGCATCATGTTTAAATTTCTCTTAAATTTGAAATGGGGAAAGCAGAAACCCCCAACACCCCCCTGGAAACAACTAGGGTTTACTAAAATTATTTTCAATGAACCTGAAATGCCCTTCTAAAAAGTTCATCCTCTTTGTCTTGGGTTAAAACCTCTGGCAAAATTGGTGCACAATTTTCTAGGTCAATAGAAGGTCATTGAATTAAAGCATAAGTATTTGAATTTGGGCATTTAAATGCTATAAAATAATTTAAATGCTCAAATAATTCTGGAAATAAATGTTTGCTGTTGGAAATATTCTAAACAGAGCCCAAAATTATTTTCAGGATTTTTTGGAAACGTTTTAGTATTTTAATTAAAGCCCAACATTTGCAGTTAAATAGAAAAACAGAAATAAATAAAAATAAAAGAGAGAGAGGGAAGCTACCTAGGCCTTACCTGTGCTGGCCCAGCCCACCTGGCTTGGCCCAGCCGATTGGCTGCTAGTCGTCGTCCTCCTCCCGCTAGAAGGACGCGGAGCGCGTGGCCGGCGCCCGCAGCCACACGCCGGCCACCTCCTGCTTCTGCCGCCGTCCTGGAGACGTCCAGGGATGCCACGCGACCCCCACGTCCCCCTCTCATCCTCGCTCACTGTCCCCCTCGTCTCCCTCACTCTCTCCCACGATGCCCGAGCGCGTTCCTCGCCGCTGTTCGCCATAGACGACGCCAGAGCCACCCCCTCGCCCCTCCGACAAGCCAAATCACTCCGCCACGATGCCCTCACCCTCCCCACCGAGCCATGCTTCACCGGAGGCCTTGCATCACCGCTATCGCACCGTCTTCAACCTCGGTACCCGCCGGACGCCGTTCATCGATTCGCCTCGCTCCGGTCGCCCCCGAGCCCACTTATCTTCTCATCGACCTCCCTGTGAGCTCCGCCGCTTTTCCCCTCTTCTTTTCCACGCGTTTGCACCCTCTAGGCCATAGTTCCACCATGGCCGAAGCTCGTCTCCACTCGAGCTTGTCGCCGGCGTCGCTCCGGCGACCATTTGGTCATCCCGTGCTATGCAATGTGCTTGCCGCATCGCGTAGTGCCTCGCTAGCGCCTCAGTTTCCGTGTTTGCACGCCGCAGCCCAAACCCCGCACATGGACTAACTCCGGCCGCCGCCTTGGAGCTCACCGTCGTTGTCTCTGGCCACCATAGGCCCGGCCTCCACCACCACTAGATGCATGTCTGCTAGAGCTCTCCAACGAGCCCAAGAACGGCCTCGCCCGTGCCCTGTGGGCGTTTTCCGAGCCGCGCCACCGTCTCGGGGCTCGCCGGCGTCGAGTCGTCGGCGGGATTAGCCCCGCTGACCAGGGGTTTGACCCCAGTTTGACTCCCCTGAGTCAATGACAAGTGGGCCCCCTGTGTTCACTAAATCAGATTAGTTTTAATTAAAAATAATTAGCTTAATTAACTACTGACACGCGGGACCCACCAGTCAGGTTTGACCTGGACGTCCCCGTTGACCACTGACGTCACCCTCACGTAATGCTGACGCAGTAATTAAATTAGTGGATTTATTCTTTAATAGGAAATTCCAGAAAATAGTCAAAACTTCTAAAAATCATAGAAAATCAACCATAGCTCCAAATGCAAAGATTTATATATGAAAAATGATCAGAAAAATTCAATCTATCCATCTGTAATGGTTTCATGCATGACAAAACAAGTTTATCTTGCTGTTTAAGCAGAATAAGGAAATGCACTATTAAGGCCATGTTTAATGAGCTAATATTTGAATCTTTGATTCAAATGAGTTCATTCCTTTCCGCTATAACTTGCATTAGGCCAAGACACATTCATATTGCCATGTCATAGCATGCATCATATTGTTGCATATCGTCCTGTGTTGATTGTGTTCCGATGTGTTCTTTGTGGTAGGTTCTGCCTCCGAGGATATTCACGAGTATCCAACTGAAGGGCAGTATCCCACTACCACTCCATCAGGCAAGCAACCCATTGATCATTTCGATACAAACCCATGTTCTCGCTTCTGCTCTTGTTTACTGCATTAAGACAACGCGATTCAAACTGCTGTGTGTTACGGTAGTTGAACCCTTTCCTCTGCATGACCTGTCATTGCCACAGTAACTAGATGAAACCCACTAGCATGTGTAGGAGTTGATTGAGCCATGTATGTGATTCCTACCTTGCTATGCCTGCTATGCTTAGAGTTGTGTCAGGTCTGGTTCATCTGGGTGATGGGCTAGAGTGAAATGCTTGTGTCGGTAATATGAGGGATGTGTTGAACATGCTTTGGTAAAGGTATCGATGAGTGGCCATGTAGGAGTACATGGTGGGTTGTTTCATTGAGGCCGTCCATAAGAACTGAGATCTGTATGTGTGATTTAAGATGCAGTTACTACCGTACATTGGGCCCGAAACCAATGGACCCTCTCAGCTTCTTAGTCACCCTAGTACTTCGTCCAGGAGTTGCAAATAGTTTCTGGTGCTTGTAGGTTATGTGTTGGTGGCCGTGCGTAGCGCTGACCCTAGGGGTGGGCTCTGTTGCGGTAGATACACCGTGGCACGATGTACCGAGTCACCCGTTTGGTGTCTCGGGAACCCTGTACACATCGTTCGGGCCTGTATGTGGAAACCTCGGCCGGACTCCCTGCAGATGGAACCTGGATAGGAGATAAACCTGGGCTAGAGACTTAAGTGTTTAGGTAGGCCATGGCCGACACCCTCGCTGGGCTTCCGCTTGAAGGTTGCCAAGTACATGTCATGTAAACGGCGGTAAGTGGTGAAAGCGTGTATGAAGAAGTACACCCCTCCAGGGTATAAAACTATTCGAATAGCCGCGTCCATGGTAAAGGATTACTTGGTTGCCTATACATTTCATAGACAAGTTAATGGATACTACTAAAAGACTCAAGATAAGTGTGAGTACCGAGGATGGCCCTCTCGTAGGATGGCGAGGGAGGATCCCTGGTGGATTATTGTGTTGTTTAGTAGTGGACTCGTGTGAGAAAACTATTTTACTGGTGGAGTTCCGTAGGATAGCTTAGCCAAGAGTCAAAGCTGGCTTGCTGCATTAACCCCACCACCTTCTTGAGAATAAGCATGTATAGTAGGTTCTGATGTAAGACTTGCTGAGTACCTTTGTACTCATGTTTTCTTAATTACTGTTTTCAGATGACAACACCGCCCCCTCCGATGGGTTCTACGTAGACCTTGATGTCGACGAGTGACTAGCCACCCAGGTGGTGATCCTGGCCATGGAGGGCCCTATGTAGATAGACAGGCTTCGAGAAGCCTTCCTTCTTTCTAGAGTCTGTACTCAGACTAGTTGCTTCCGCACGTGCTTGTATGATTGTATGACTTGAGTGTCGGGTCATGTGACCCCTATCTGTATGAACATGTTATGTATGGCTCTCTGGAGCCTTTAAATAAAGTACTTGAGTTGTAGAGTTTTGTTGTGATGCCATGTTATATGTACTCATATCGGGCATATTGTGTGTATGATTGAAATGCTTGGTATGAGTGGGATCCGACAATCTAGTTGTTTATCCTTGGCAGCCTTTCTTATGGGGAAATGTAGTCTAGTGTTGCTCGAGGCATAGTAGTCCGCTACAGCCCGGTTCACCGGAGTCCTGCTAGCCCAGCACTACTGTTCAGGACACTTGACTGGCCGGCATGTGTTTCACTTCGTTGCTATGTCTGTCCCTGCGGGGAAATGTCACGCGGTGACTTCCGGAGTCCTGCCTAGCCTGCTACAGCCCGGGTCCCCCGGAGTCCTGTTAGCCCAGTGCTACAGCCCAGAATCACTCGCTGATGACCGACATGCTCGATGTGATTCATGTATGCCTGTCTCCATAGGTCTGTGTCACTTTGGGTTCACGACTAGCCATGTCGGCCCGGGTTCTCTGTCATATGGATGCTAGCGACACTATCATATACGTGAGCCAAAAGGCACAAACGGTCCCGGGCCATGGTAAGGCAACACCCGTGGGATACCGTGCATGAGGCCGCAAAGTGATATGAGGTGTTACCGGCTAGATCGATGTGGCTTGGAATCGGGGTCCTGACAGCGTTGGTATCAGAGCCGGACTGCCTGTAGGTTCGTTGAGCCAAACTGGTCGATGTCGAGTCTAGAAATGCTTTAGTTATATGTAGGGAAATTGATTGTGGGAGGGAACGTAAGGCTCTTTTACTCCTTTACCCTATGCCTCTGGTCTGAGTCATTCTCTTCTCATTCAACGTGGGTTAAGGACTAGGCTCTCTTCTTCCATCAGGTTCACGTGTTACTAATCCGTAGTAGCCTAGAGGATTGTTGTTACAAATCCCAGTTCAGTTTCTACTATTCTTAGTATGTTGCTAATTGGATCAGAACCTTGATATGATGTTGTTGAGTGGTATTGCGAACTGTTGTGGATGTCTCAAATCTTTTTCTGAGCATTTACAGCTGTTATGCTGTCCAATTTTCCCTAGAAATTCTGATGTCTTTGCATTGTGGTTGTGCTTTCAGATGGCCAACCGTGTTCAAAGCCAAGTGGTTCACCTGACTCGGTGCCTCGACGTGCCCGGTCATATTGCTATGTTAGTCCGGGTAATGATCGAGACGGGTTACCATTGGTATCCCGAATACACCGTCGAAGAGCAATTCCGTGACTTTAATCAAAGCCAATATTTCTGCACCGTTAGGATATTTCCTTCTTATCCTGGATCTACCGAGCCCCTTCACTGTTCCTATGGACTCGGGGTTACTGTTGAGATGGCTGTGCAGGATGTTGCCTATTCCATGATGACCATTATGCGAGTCCGGACTAGCCTTCTTCGGAACACCGACTTCCGTTACATGCCAGCTTCACTTCCGGGAGCGCAAGGGTATCTTCAGGCTATCTATGCTGACTCCACTCAGGAGGACCCATTAACTCATACCACTGCTAAGATGCTCGAAGATAAGGACCGAGAGAATCGGGCCTTGAGACTGGAGCTTTTCAACACCCGTGCTGATCATTGGGCCACATTGACTTGGTTTGCACCCACGGTGCAAGCTGGATGTATGGATACAAGGGATCTGTATCCTGTGAGATCTGCTCTGCCAGACATGGTGGATTGGCGTGATGTGGGAGGCATCACCCCACCCCGTGGTCCCCACAGGCCACTGTTTGTTGGTCCAAGACCTCATCCTAGCCCCTATGGTCCACAGGCTCCTCAGGACCGTCTGTTTCCGGATGGTCACGTTGAACTTCCAGGCTATGGAGGTGACTTCTATGAGGACTACTATGGAGCTGTCTGAGTTAGTAGTAGTACCACTAGTATTGTAATAGTTGTATCTTCACTGTCCTGCGTGATTGGTGGACTACGACTTAGTGTGTAATCAATTCCGGAGGTGTAGACAAATAATGTATAGGAGCTTGGAATGCCTCCGGTGAGATGTAACGTCTTTCATCATAGTTGTACTGTAGACAAAACAATGGCTTGTACTAAACTATGTATGATGTGTATGACCAATGGTATATATATGGCAGTTTTATATTACCATGTCATACGGATGAACATCTCTGCATTCCGTGTTATCCATTACATTCTGCACTTCCTTGCTAAGTTTGAGCCATCATTGTCTAAACCATTGTTTTGTTTTCTCCTAGGATGGTCAACACCCGCAGCAACCCTGCTGCCTCGGAGTAGGGGGAAGCCAGTGCAGCTAGGGGTGAAAATCTGCCTCACCCGCCTTCTCTGGACGAAGTAATGCTGGAGGCGGAAAGAAACAAGCGTGAGACTAACCGCCTGCTAGAGCGGATTGAGCAGAACACTGCACGCCACCCACGAAATGACTTGGTGTCAATCACTGACTTTATCAAGCTGTACCCACCAAAGTTTAACCATTCCGTCGAACCCCTCGACGCGGATGACTCGCTTCGCAGCATTACTCACAAGCTACGTTCTGCCAATGTAGCCGACGCCGACAAGGTTACTTACGCTGCCTACCACCTCGAAGGCCCTGCTAGCCTCTGGTGGGAGAATTTTGAAGCTATGCGCCTGGTCGGCCAAATTACTACTTGGGCTCAATTCAGTGAGGTTTTCCGTGAGCATCACATCCCGGAAGGTCTCATGGATCACAAGAGGGAGGAGTTCTGCAACTTCACCCATGGAAGACTGACTGTGGATGCATATAGTCGTGAATTTGGGAATCTGGCACGCTATGCCCCTGAAGAGGTATCTACTGACGCTAAGAAGCAGGCAAGGTTCCGCAAGGGACTTAGCCCTGAGCTTCGCCGCGATCTCCGTCTGCACGAGTGCACATCCTTTCAGAAGTTGGTCAATAAAGCCATCAGTGCTGAGACAGGTCAGACTGATTATGACGCTTCACGCAAGCACTCCCGTGATTTTGGCTCTTCATCCGGCTCGGGAGCTCAAAAGCACCGGGTGTGGATCCCAAGCATGGCACTACCACCCAGGTTCATCCTGAGGCCATCCTTTGAGTCGCCTCGTCCCAACCAGCAATTTGCACCGCCCAAGCCCTATGGTGGCCCCGCTGCTAATGCTGCTCCACGCCCCAATGTGGTGACATGCTTTAAGTGTGGAGAGCCGGGTCACTATAGCCGAGAGTGTCCCCAGAACAACAATCCCATTCAAGCTGGAATGTCCGTTGGCCGTGTTAAGTCCGCGGGAAAAACATTCTACGCCAAGCCGGTCAGCACTGCCCGTGGCCATGTCAACTATGTTTTAGCCGAGGAGGCCCATGAGGATCCCAACGTCGTTCTTGGTACGCTCCTTGTTAACTGCCATCCAGCATCTGTTCTTTTTGATACTGGAGCATCTCATTCATTCATATCCGAGAACTATGCTCAATTGCATAACACGACATTCTGTGACATGCCCACTTCCATGGTAATGCAAACTCCGGGTTCCAAATGGCAAACTTCTAGAGTAAGCCATGGGAACGAAATTCTTGTCGATAGACTTGTCTTCCTTGCATCCTTAATAGCTCTCAAGTCCACGGACATAAACATCATCTTGGGTATGGACTGGATGTCAGCTCATTATGCTAAGATTGATTGTGCCACTAGAACCATTCAACTTACTCACCCATCGGGCAAGACAGTCAATGTCTTAACTTGAGTGTCCAATCACCAGCTTTACTCCCTAAATGCCAACCCTCTTCCAGACCTTGAGGATGTTCTGGTAGTCCGTGACTTTCCGGATGTCTTTCCAGAAGAACTGCTAGGTGTTCCACCTGACAGGGATGTTGAGTTTGTGATAGACCTTGTTCCAGGAACCGTTCCAATTTCTAGAAGACCCTACAAGATGGCACCCTTAGAACTAGCCGAGCTTAAGAACCAACTCGATGAGTCCTTGAAAAAGGGTTTCATCCGTCCTAGTTCCTCTCCTTGGGCTTGCCCCGTCCTCTTCGTTAAGAAGAAGGATGGAACGGATCGAATGGTTGTGGATTACCGACCTGTCAATTTGGTCACCATCAAGAACAAATATCCGCTTCCCAGGATCAACGATCTGTATGATCAGCTCGCTGGATCCTCAGTCTTTTCCAAGATGGATCTGAGGTTGGGCTACCATCAAATCAAAATCAGAAATGGGGACATTCCCAAAACGGCCTTTGTTACTCGTTATGGCCAATACGAGTACACTGTTATGTCCTTCGGTTTAACCAATGCCCCAGCCACCTTCTCCCGGTTAATGAACTCGGTTTTCATGGGGTACTTGGATAAATTCGTCGTAGTATACCTCGATGACATACTCATCTACTCCAAGAATGAAGAGGAACATGCCGAACATCTAAGGCTGGTATTGATGAAACTTCGAGAGCATCGCCTTTACGCCAAATTCTCCAAGTGTGAATTCAGGTTGCCAGAAGTGACCTATCTAGGCCATGTA
This sequence comes from Triticum aestivum, assembly GCF_018294505.1. Taxonomy (NCBI): domain Eukaryota; kingdom Viridiplantae; phylum Streptophyta; class Magnoliopsida; order Poales; family Poaceae; genus Triticum; species Triticum aestivum. The sequence goes on from NC_057809.1 coordinate 416,561,239, forward strand.
ATCTCTGTTAAGGGTATTGCTGTCAATCCCGAGCGAGTTCAAGCCGTCCTTGATTGGACTCCACCTGAGACGGTCAAGCAAGTTCGGAGCTTCCTTGGCTTAGCGAGCTATTGTCGCCGCTTCGTCGAGAATTTCTCCAAGGTTGCTAAACCTCTAACTGAACTCCTCAAGAAAGATAAAAAGTTCGAGTGGACTCCACAGTGCGAGTTCAGCTTTCAGGAACTGAAAAGACGCCTGACATCTGCTCCCGTACTGGTACCACCAGATTTCTCCAAGGACTTTATTATCTATTGCGACGCCTCGCGACAAGGACTAGGTTGCATACTCATGCAAGATCATCAGGTAATTGCCTATGCTTCACGGCAATTACACCCACATGAGGAAAATTATCCCACACATGATCTAGAGCTTGCAGCTGTAGTCCATGCACTTAAAACTTGGCGACATTACCTTCCCGGTAATCGTTGCGAGATCTTCACCGATCACCAAAGTTTGAAATATATCTTCACCCAACCAGATTTGAATCTCAGGCAAAGAAGTTGGGTTGAGTTGATCTCGGATTACGACTTAGGAATAACTTACACCCCGGGCAAAGCCAATGTCATGGCTGATGCGCTAAGCCGTAAGTCCTATTGTAACAACCTGATGTTACAACAAAGTCAACCATTTCTCCATGAGGAATTTCATAAGCTAAATCTTCACATTGTTCCTCGAGGATTCCTATCCACCCTGGTGGCGAAACCTACCCTTACGGATCAGATCATCAAGGCACAGAAGGTAGATCCGGGAATCTCCCATATTAAGAGAAACATTAAGAAAGGAGTCGTGAATTGTTTCTCCATTGATGATCAAGGTGTTGTATACTTTGGGAATCGCCTAGTGGTTCCAAAGGCATGAAACCTGAGGCGGCTGATCCTTAAGGAAGCTCATGAATCCCCTCTCACCATTCATCCCGGTAGTACCAAAATGTATCAAGACCTATGCCAGAGGTTTTGGTGGACTAGGATGAAGAGGGAAATAGCTCAATACATTGCTAATTGCGACGTTTGTCGTCGTGTTAAAGCAGAGCATCAACGGCCTGCTGGCACCCTTCAACCTTTGGCTATCCCTGAATGGAAATGGGATAAAATCAGTATGGATTTCATCACTGGGTTTCCCAGAACCAAGAGAGGGAATAATGCCATCTTCGTCGTGATCAACCGACTTTCCAAAGTAGCCCATTTCCTACCTGTTCGTGAGAGTATCACCGCTAGCCAGCTAGCCGATTTATACATCTCCCGAATAGTGTCTCTTCATGGTGTTCCATTGGAAATTAACTCATACTATGGGAGTCTCTTCACCTCTCGATTTTGGGAAAGTTTCCAAATGTTATGGGAACTCGTCTCTCTTTTAGTACCGCCTTCCATCCTCAATCAAGTGGTCAAGTAGAGCAAGTCAATCAAATTCTGGAAGATATGCTCCGAGCTTCTGTCATCTCGTTCGGAATGAGTTGGGAGAAATGCCTTCCCTTCGCGGAGTTTGCTTATAACAATAGTTATCAAGCTAGCTTAGGCAAGGCTCCTTTCGAAGTTCTTTATAGATGAAAATGTCGAATGCCTCTTAACTTGTCAGAAACCGGGGAAAGACAACTCTTTGGCCCGGATATGATTCAGGAAGTAGAAGAGCAGGTTCGCGTTATTCATGAGAAATTGAAAACAGCCCAATCTCGTCAAAAGAGTCAATATGATCGTAAACATAAACCTATGATTTATGAAGTCGACGAGAAGGCTTACCTTCGGGTTACTCCATTAAAGGGAACCCATCGTTTCGGTATCAAAGGCAAATTGGCTCCTCGTTACATTGGACCTTTCGCATTCTTGCGAAACAAGGAGAAGTTGCCTACGAATTGGAACTACCTCCGCATCTGTCCAGAGTTCACGATGTCTTCCATGTTTCACAACTCAGGCGTTGCTTTGTGGATCCTATCCGTGGAGTGGACCACGAAACGCTTGATCAACAAGATAACCTCTCCTATCGGGAATATCCCGTTCGTATCCTTGATCAAGCCGAGTGTACCACTCGACGTTAGAATATCAAGTTTCTCAAGGTTCAATGGTCACACCGTCCCGAGAAAGAAGCCACTTGGGAAAGGGAGGATCGTCTTCGACTCGAGTACCCCACCTTCTTCCTGGAGGATCCTAAATCTCGGGATGAGATTCTTTTGAGTTGGGGTGAGTTGTCACACCCTAGATAGTTCAAGCATTAGAGTGTGCATCATGTTTAAATTTCTCTTAAATTTGAAATGGGGAAAGCTGAAACAACCAACACCCCCCTGGAAACAACTAGGGTTTACTAAAATTATTTTCAATGAACCTGAAATGCCCTTCTAAAAAGTTCATCCTCTTTGTCTTGGGTTAAAACCTCTGGCAAAATTGGTGCACAATTTTCTAGGTCAATAGAAGGTCATTGAATTAAATCATAAGTATTTGAATTTGGGCAATTAAATGCTATAAAATAATTTAAATGCTCAAATAATTCTGGAAATAAATGTTTGCTGTTGGAAATATTCTAAAGAGAGCCCAAAATTATTTTCAGGATTTTTTGGAAATGTTTTAGTATTTTAATTAAAGCCCAACATTTGCAGTTAAATAGAAAAACAGAAACAAATAAAAATAAAAGAGAGAGAGGGAAGCTACCTGGGCCTTACCTGTGTTGGCCCAGCCCACCTGGCTCGGCCCAGCCGACTGGCTGCCAGTCGTCGTCCTCCTCCCGCCAGAAGGACGCGGAGCGCGTGGCCGGTGCCCGCGGCCACACGCCGGCCACCTCCTGCTTCTGCCGACGTCCTGGAGACATCCAGGGATGCCAGGCGACCCCCATGTCCCCCTCTCATCCTCGCTCACTCTCCCCCTCGTCTCCCTCACTCTCTCCCGCGATGCCCGAGCGCGTTCCTCGCCGCCGTTTGCCATAGACGACGCTAGAGCCACCCCCTCGCCCCTCCGTCTAGGCAAATCGCTCCGCCATGATGCCCTCGCCCTCCCCACCAAGCCACGCTTCGCCGGAGGCCCTGCATCGCCGCTATCGCACCGTCTTCAACCTCGGTACCCGCCGGACGCCGTTCATCTTTTCCACGCGTTTGCACCCTCTAGGCCATAGTTCCACCATGGCTGAAGCTCGTCTCCGCTCGAGCTTGTCGCCGGTGTCGCCCCGGCGACCATTTGGTCATCTCGTTCTATGCAACGTGCTTGCCGCATCGCGTAGTGCCTCGCTAGCGCCTCAGTTTCCGTGTTTGCACGCCGCAGCCCAAACCCCACACATGGCCGAACTCCGGCCGCCGCCTTGGAGCTCGCCGTCGTTGTCTCCGGCCACCATAGGCCCGGTCTCCACCACCACTAGATGCGCGCCTGCAAGAGCTCTCCAACGAGCCCAAGAACGGCCTCGCCCGTGCCCTGTGGGCGTTTTCCGAGCCGCGCCATAGTCTCGGGCCTCGCCGGCGTCGAGTCGCCGGCGGGATTAGCCCCGCTGACCAGGGGTTTGACCCCAGTTTGACACCCCTGAGTCAATGACAAGTGGGCCCCTCTGTTAACTAAATTAGATTAGTTTTAATTAAAAATAATTAGCTTAATTAACTACTGACACGCGGGACCCACCAGTCAGGTTTGACCTGGACGTCCCTGTTGACCACTGACGTCACCCTGACGTAATGCTGACGTAGTAATTAAATTACTGGATTTATTCTTTAATAGGAAATTCCAGAAAATAGTCAAAACTTCTAAAAATCATAGAAAATCAACCATAGCTCCAAATGCAAAGATTTATATATGAAAAATGATCAGAAAAATTCAATCTATACATCTGTAATGGTTTCATGCATGACAAAACATGTTTATCTTGTTGTTTAAGCAGAATAAGGAAATGCACTATTAAGGCCATGTTTAATGAGCTAATATTTGAATCTTTGATCCAAATGAGTTCATTCCTTTCCGTTATAACTTGCATTAGGCCAAGACACATTCATATTGCCATGTCATAGCATGCATCATATTGTTGCATATCGTCCTGTGTTGATTGTGTTCCGATGTGTTCTTCGTGGTAGGTTCTGCCTCCGAGGATATTCACGAGTATCCAACTGAAGGACAGTATCCCACTACCACTCCATCAAGCAAGCAACCCACTGATCATTTCGATACAAACCCATGTTCTCGCTTCTGCTCTTGTTTACTGCATTAAGACAACGCGATTCAAACTGCTGTGTGTTACGGTAGTTGAACCCTTATCCTCTGCATGACCTGTCATTGCCATAGTAACTAGATGAAACCCACTAGCATGTGTAGGAGTTGATTGAGTCAGGTCTGGTTCATCTGGGTGATGGGCTAGAGTGAAATTCTTGTGTCGGTAATATGAGGGATGTGTTGAACATGTTTTGGTAAAGGTATCGATGAGTGGCATGTAGGAGTACATGGTGGGTTGTTTCATTGAGGCCGTCCATGAAGAACTGAGGATCTGTATGTGTGGTTTAAGATGCAGTTACTACCGTACATTGGCCCGAAACCAATGGACCCTCTCGGGCTTCTTAGTCACCCTAGTACTTTGTCCAAGAGTTGCAAATAGTTTCTGGTGCTTGTAGGTTATGTGTTGGTGGCCGTGCGTAGCGCTGACCCTAGGAGTGGGCTATGTTGCGGTAGATACACTGTGGCACAGTGTACCGAGTCACCCGTTTGGTGTCTCGGGAACCCTGTACACATCGTTCGGGGCCATATGTGGAAACCTTGGTTGGACTCCCTGCGGATGGAACCTGGATAGGCGATAAACCTGGACTAGAGACTTAAGTGTTTAGGTAGGCCATGGCCGACACCCTCGCTGGGATTCCGCTTGAAGGTTGCCGAGTACATGTCATGTAAACGGCGGTAAGTGGTGAAAGCGTGTATGAAGAAGTACACCCCTGCAGGGTAAAAAACTATTCGAATAGCCGCGTCCGTGGTAAAGGACTACTTGGTTGCCTATACAGTTCATAGACAAGTTAATGGATACTACTAAAAGACTCAAGATAAGTGTGAGTACCGAGGATGGCCCTCTCATAGGATGACGAGGGAGGATCCCCGGTGGAGTATTGTGTTGGTGAGTAGTGGACTCGTGTGAGAAAACTATTTTACTGGTGGAGTTCCGTAGGATAGCTTAGCCAAGAGTCAAAGCTGGCTTGCTGCATTAACCCCACCACCTTCTTGAGAATAAGCATGTATAGTAGGTTCTGATGTAAGACTTGCTAAGTACCTTTGTACTCATGTTTGCTCAATTACTATTTTCAGACGACAACACCGCCCCCTCCGATGGGTTCTACGTAGACCTTGATGTCGACGAGTGACTAGCCACCCAGGTGGTGATCCTGGCCATGGAGGGCCCTATGTAGATAGACAGGCTTCGAGAAGCCTTCTTTCTTTCTAGAGTCTATACCCAGACTAGTTTCTTCCGCATGTGCTTGAATGATTGTATGACTTGAGTGTTGGGTCATGTGACCCCTATCTGTATGAACATGTTATGTATGGCTCTCTGGAGCCTTTAAATAAAGTACTTGAGTTGTAGAGTTTGTTGTGATGCCATGTTGTATGTACTCATATCGGGCATATTGTGTGTATGATTGAAATGCTTGGTATGAGTGGGATCCGACAATCTAGTTGTTTATCCTTGGCAGCCTTTCTTATGGGGAAATGTAGTCTAGTGTTCCTCGAGCCATAGAAGTCCGCTACAGCCCGGTTCACCGGAGTCCTGCTAGCCCAGCACTACTATTCAGGACACTTGACTGGCCGACATGTGTTTCACTTTGTTCCTATGTCTGTCCCTGCGGGGAAATGTCACGCGGTGACTTCAAGAGTCCTGCCTAGCCTGCTACAGCCCGGGTTCCCCGGAGTCCTGTTAGCCCAGTGCTAAAGCCCGGAATCACTCGCTGATGACCGACATGCTCGATGTGATTCATATATGCCTGTCTCCATAGGTCTGTGTCGCTTTGGTTTCACGACAAGCCATGTTGGCCCGGGTTCTCTGTCATATGGATGCTAGCAACACTATCATATACGTGAGCCAAAAGGCGCAAACGGTCTCGGGCCATGGTAAGGCGACACCCGTGGGATACCATGTGTGAGGCCGCAAAGTGATATGAGGTGTTACCGGCTAGATCGATGTGGCTTGGAATTGGGGTCCTGACAAGCGAGTCCGGGCACAAGGTTACTTACTTGAGTATCCGGGCGATTGTAGCTTAAACCCGCGTCCTCAGTCAAATCCGGACACATTGCTTGTGATCCTAAGAACATTTTATACATCTCCGCGGGCGTTGCGCCCATAAAATGTTGGAGAGCTCGTGGTCCCTCTGAATTAAACTCCCACAGAGGAAGGGAGCAATGTTTGTTGGGCAGTGTTCGGCAAATCAACATGGCCTGCGTCACCTTGACCAGGTTGAGGTCTCTTTCTAAGAGATCCCTGATGCGGCCCTGCAACAAGGGCACGTCTTTGGATAACACCCAATCTAATCCTTTGTTGACCCATGATGCTAGCCGTGGTGGGGGACCCGAGCGAAAGGCAAGAGGCGCCACCCACTTGGCGCTCCTGGGAGCGGTGATATAGAACCACTCTCATTGCCACAAGCCGAGCTCCTCTTGAAAGGAGCCCTCAGGCCATGAAGCATCAGCATTCTTACTTATGACAGCGCCTCCGCACTCTGTGTGCCGTCCCTCGATCATCTTCGGCTCCACTCCAAAAGTCTTGAGCCATAATCCGAAGTGAGGAGTAACACGGAGGAACGCTTCACACACAACGATGAATGAGGAAATGTGGAGGATGGACTCCGGAGCTAAGTCATGAAATTCCAACCCATAATAGAACATCAGCCCCCTCACGAAGGGATCCATCGGGAAGCCTAACCCCCGAAGGAAGTGAGACATGAACACTACGCTCTCACCGGGCTGGGGACTGGGGATAGCCTGCCTTTGAGTAGGCAACCTATGCGAAATTTCGGCGGTCAAGAACTTAGCCTCTCTCAACTTTAGCACGTCCTCCTTCGTGATGGAGGAAGGAATCCATCGGCCTTGAAGGTCGGAACCGGACATTGTCGAAGGTCCGAAGCGCCTGGAATCTGGAGCCTAGGGTGTTGGAACTCGAGGCGACGGGCAAACTTGTTTTGAGATTGGGGAAAAGGAGTAAGGCCCTGGTCTCTTTATAAGAGGTTGAATACCAGGAGCCCTCCCCGTAACCGTTTGGGACTCGCCTTTAATCGAGAAGACATGCTAACGGGCACGATTGGGTTACCCACATCCATATTGATGAGAATCCCGTAAATAAAGGGGACACGATCTCTGCTTTGACAAGACATGCCAAGGAAACCGCCTCACAAAACACTCTGAGGTGGAAAAGTGAAAACGATTCGAATAAAGGCTTGGCCGTAGTGTGATGTCATGCTGCGGAGTACGTCAGTGGATTAAGATTTGTGTTAATATTATTCTCTCTGTGGCAATACGTGGAAACTTATTTTGCAGAGCCGGACACTACTCTTGGTGTTTACAAACTTTTATGAAGAATTTGGAGGAGGAACCCGCCTTGCAATGCCGAAGACAATCTGTGTGTCGGACTCGTCGTCATTGAAGCCTGGTTCAGGGGCTACTGAGGGAGTCCTGGATTAGGGGGTGTTCGGGTAGCCGGACTATACCTTCAGCCGGACTCCAGGACTATGAAGATACAAGATTGAAGACTTCGTCCCGTGTCCGGATGGGACTTTCCTTGGCGTGGAAGGCAAGCTTGGCGATGCGGATATTTAAGATCTCCTACCGTTGGAACCGACTTTGTGTAACCCTAACCCTCTCCGGTGTCTATATAAACCGGGGGATTTTAGTTCGTAGGACAACTTCATCATACAACAATCATACCATAGGCTAGCTTCTAGGGTTTAGCCTCCTTGATCTCGTGGTAGATCTACTCTTGTACTACCCATATCATCAATATTAATCGAGCAGGACATAGGGTTTTACCTCCATCAAGAGGGCCCGATCCTGGGTAAAACATTGTGTCCCTTGTCTCCTGTTACCATCCGCCTAGACGCACAGTTCGGGACCCCCTACCCGAGATCCGCCAGTTTTGACACCGACACCCCTCCTTTCCAGCAGTAAGTTGGACGGACGAAGCAACCATCATTTCACTCTTCTCTCTCATCTTCTTCTATATCCAACCCTTGCTTCTCCCTCATCTTGTTCCTCATTTCTTCAAGAAAACCCCGACCTGCTTCTGCCATTGTTCTTCTCTCCCTAAGAAGGAAAGGTGAGCGCATCAATGGAGTTGATTCTGGCCAAGGCCCGGTCCTGCAACCCCGAGACTGATCCTATAACTCCCTCTCTATTCTTCTTTTGGGTTTGTGATTATGTTTTCTTTTCTTTTATTTCTATTTGATAGTTTCTTGATGGCCGCTAGAGCACCGGCCGAAGCGATGTCTATGGCTCTGGCAAAAACCGTCGATGCTCATGGTACGAAGAAGCGCAAGCACCCCACCGAGACTACCGTAGACAAGCTCAAAGCCATCGCCCCGTCCAAGCCCCCCTCTCCGGGATCCCTCATTAAGCAAGTCCAGTTAATATCTCTTCTTGACGATCTTTTTCTGGATCTTGATCGTGTTTTTTCATCCAACACGCAGTACTAGTACTAGTAGTACCACTTTCTCGGTGATCTTTCAAGTGATTTTTGTGTGCCAAATGGCGATTCTAAATTCCTCTTTTGACCAAAACATGCGAGAGGTTGACACTGATATCTTATAGGTTACTTTCAACTACTTTATGAACATCAATGCTACCTTTGAAGTGGGTATATTTGCATCAGTAACTTGTGTTATGGATATTGCAAGTAACCCCTCTACTCTCATGCCTTTGAAGACATGTTCTAGTGTCTTTGTTCACTCATTTGTGTGCGTATATGTAGTCATATATGGAGTAAAATATCGAAAATCATCTTATATTTCTGAACGCAGGTAGTAATAAAATATTTGGTTTCTGTTTGAATTAGAACCAGGTCCGCAGTGGAGATGAAGTTCTCAAAGTCATGCTGTGTGAACTGGAAGACCTGAGGATGAGTTCTACTACTAAACTATCCAGCTGTTGTGTCCTTGTCACCACGTGTCCTGAACTAGTGTTTTCCTATAGCATTGTTGTCAGGCGTGTTCTCAAGGCTTTACTTGACCACAACAATTTCCTGGTTGTGCCTTCGATTCGAAGGGTGTGGTTCTTGTAAAGCTTCCCGACAAATCTGATGCGGCTTGTCTTCATCGTCATGTTTATGAGTGGAAAGACCACTCTGTTAGGTTCTTCAAGGTTGAGGAGATGGTGATGGTGCCGGTAGACATCTCTCACGAAGTCCATGGCCTAGTCAGTTATGCGCGGTTCATCCCATAGGTCGGTGGCAAGAAATAGTCTGCAAAGTTTAATTAGTGCAACTTTGCTTGTCTATAGTAAGTACTATTGTTCAGTACTTGATTTGTGTTTGTGAACCCTGTATTATTTAATACTACCGCTTTTGGTGTGTGGTGAGTCCTGGGAATAGTCTATGTTAATGTATGTCCACTCAATTTAGTATGTATATTTTGAAGTATCCGGATCATCTTTTTTGTGATGCCGGTTTCTCAATTATGGTTACACTCCAATATCTGTATGCATTGCAGGGTTTATCGCACCCACCAGGATTTCAGTCCCATGGATGTTCGGTCCATACGATTTGTCACGACCTTTGGACTGTCCTGCTTGTGGGAGTAGGCGGGGGGCCCGCATGCCATCACTACTAGGGAAAAGGCTAGCAGCAGCGCTGGTTTTAGGCCTATCAGCAGCGCGGGTACCCGCGCTACCAATAAGGCGCTATAGCTAACTCTTAGTAGTAGCGCTGCATGTACCCACGCTACCACTATTGACTATAGCAGCAGCGCTTTTCAGGAACGCGCTGCTATTACTTAGCTGTAGCGATTTCCCGGTCCAGCGCTACTGTTATATCTTTCACCATTCCGGCTTCGATAAACTGCAATTTCCAGATACTAGGTACTACTAAATATCAATTTCATAAAGCATTATAGGTACTAGGTTGTACTCCCTCAGTTCGAAATTACTCGTCGTCGTTTTAGTTCAAATTTGAACTCAAACCACGATGAGTAATTTGGAACCGAGGGAGTACTAGATAACAATTTCATATATACTCAACATGCATCCTCAAGCAGTACAAGGTGACATCGACGACAATCATCATATTTAGTTCTAGATGATATCGACGACGATCATCATATGTAGTTCTACATGATATCGACGACGATTATCATATGTAGTTCTAGATGATATAGCCACATACACATATGTAGTTCTAGATGATATCGACGACGATCATCATCCTCAAGCCTGGGCGGTGGGTGTTCCTTATAGTAATTAGGATGGCTTGTCCAGCATGAAGATTCTTGCCAACGAGGAATCTCTTCCACCCAACCGAGTTCAAGTGTGTGCGACCATCTGTGCCCATGCGGTAAGTACATGTGGTGACGGAGCCCCTTGCGGTAAGGCATAGTCCAACTGAGCCTTCTTCATCAGGCTCGATAACACAACTCACAGATAGGTTCTTTGGCAATCTCTGAATAAGAAAAACATAGCAATTAATAAATAGCCTAAGCATGTGATCAGACTCTACACTAAAGTATATCATCGAATAGATTTGTAAGTATAACAATACAACATGTATATATCATCAAATTACTACATGCAGTACGTATAACATACCATTTCATGCCGATCGACCATGGTACTTGTCATGCGGGTCACGAATGGCACCCCGACAAAGTCATCACGTGGCGGAATTATGTCCCATAGGTTGCACACCTCCTCCTCGCTCAGCCTCATTCTTTGAGCTATGATGGCTTCATGAAGTGGGTTCTCATCATCTTCATTGAGTGGGTCCTCATTATCTTCATCATCTTCATCATCTTCCACCAGGTTGATATAAATGAAAACCAGCTTGAGTCTTTCTGCTCTGAAGGAGAATCTGATCAACTCACCACTAGTAAGACGCATGCGAGCGAGGAAACGGGCCCATCCATCTCCTCCAATCTGTGACATATTGCATCCTTTCTTGACCTCCATAGTGTACGGCGCCCAGGAGCCTCAAATGTCACAGTGTCTCCTGTCAGCTTGTTGAATTTCAACCTCACATTGCATGGGACGATCTATGTAAGAAAGGCAAAATGACACAATGCAGTAATGCCAACACTAAAAATAAAATAGTTGTTACATTTCATCTAATTTCTTACCGCCGCATGACGAAAACTCGGATGGAAGTAGATGCCGAACAGCTTGCCAGTTGCAAGGCTGCTGGCGCACCTTGACTTGCACAATCGACATAGTGGTGCTGGTGGTGGCGCCATTTTACTAAATCAACTAAATCAAAATGTTCTAAATCAACTAGCCTACTAAATCAACTAAATCAACTAGCCTACTAAATAAACTAAATCAAAATGTTCTAAATCAACTAAATCAACTAGCCTACTAAATCAACTGAATCATATCAACTAAATCGACTAAATCAACTAGCATACTAAATCAACTAGCATACTAAATCCACTAGCATACTAAATCAACTAAATCGAAATGTTACATATGAAAGCCTACTAAATCAAAATGTATTAGGGAGTAGGGACAAGGAGGGGCGACTCGAGGAGGAGAAGATAGTAGGACGGAGGAGGAAGGCAGAGCGAGGAGGGGCCGGCCGGCGGCGAGTGGAGGGAGGACGGATCGAGCAGGAAGGCGGAGCGAGGAGGGGGCGGCCAGCGGCGAGTGGAGGGAGGACGGAGGAGGAGGCCGGTACCGAGTCCAGCGAGGAGGATGAGGCGACAGCGGCGCAGATCGGGGGAGGGGCGACGGGGGAGGACCGGCGGCACGGGGGGTGAGGAGGAGACCGTGAGTGTGTGTGAGTGTGATCTCTGGATGAGGCTAGTGAGATCTGTAGTTAATTTAGCAGTAGAGATTATTGCCTGAATGCGCTGCTGCTACATTACGTAGCAGTAGCGCTGTCTATTTTAATGCGCTGCTGCTATAACTGGCCTCGCGGTGCCATCGTGGGAATTTTAGCAGTAGCGCCGCTTGGAGTGCACGCGCTACTGATAAACTTGTTTCAGTAGCGAGTTTCCACAGCCCGCGCTACTGCTACTTAGCAGCAGCGCCTGATTTTATAGCGCGCTGCAGGTAAGATTCTATGTATAGGCTTTTCCCTAGTAGTGCATGCGTAGTTGGATAACCAATCTTCTGTTTAGTACTTCAACATAGTGATTTCCTGGTAAGGATTCACTCGTGTCACATCAATTAAATCTTATTGATTTATTGTCTAGATCTTATTGATTTAATGTCATGTTTTCTTTTTTGCTATAATTTTACGATGCAGGTTTTTCCATGTGACATTCATCACAGAATAAACCGTTTGGTTTGCTCTACGATGGATATTTTTGCAGGTTTCACTTATTAGGTCGTGTCAGTAACGAAGGCACTGTCCATCACTTATATTACTGGAAAAAAATGGATCAGTCTGTTGTCTAAGTACAAGTTGAATCCCTATGATGAACTACAGTTCGGTTTAACAAACATGCCACAATTAGTCCTTCTCGCCTTTAAAAGAAATGAAGAAAAAGATTGGATCATGGTCATGAAGCCTAGTCAAGTTAGAAAGCTGATCATAGCAGATCAGACACGATCACCACTGTCTCGCACATCTGTACCACCTTCGGCAATGGATCAAGCACCGATAGTTGCTCTTGCATTGACAGCGGCAGCAGCTCAGTCTGATCCAGCTGATGATTGGGCACCGACCGCGTCAGCAGATCAGGCTAATCTACCGGAGGATCTGGCATCGACATCGGCACCTGCTCCGACACCGGAACCAGCAGTTGCACCGGCAACAGACTGGGCTGTAGTTCGCACTTCATATACTAAAGTCCTTACAAAAACCGACATGTCCACCTTCTTGGTAAGCATTGGCCGCCCAAGTGCTTCGTTCTTTTTTCTTTCCATGTTTTTTCACATGATTCACTGCATTGATCTAACTGTTTTTGTATGTCTTCTTGTTTACAAACAGAGAATTCCTAGAGCAATGAGGGAGTCGTTCAACAATCCGGGCGACCATGGCCAAGTTTCTCTTACCATGCGCAACCTTGGTGTGAATGAACCTGCTCAATATACCGTAAATACAAAGGATGGTCACATGATGATTGATGCTAAAGGATGGTCAAGGTTCAAATCTAAATCATATCTTGCGGTAGGGGATGGTGTCAAAATCGAACTTTCTCGGCAAGGAGAGCTGGTCCAAATCAACTTTGAAATTCTTCAGTAGCAGCACGCTACTGCCGAACTGATCTATCCTCCGAGAGATTCTGATGTAATACTCTGGCATGGTGAAATAAGTGTCATGTGTGTATAAGTAGTACGACAGTATCATTGATAGAATTGCAACTCTGATTGCTTGTTAGGAACTATCGTTTGATTTCATTCCAACAGCTGCCGTGCTTTATTCAATTTTTTGTATTCGCCTTGCGACAGCATCTAAAACCAACGTTGTACCGTCCGCTTGCAATATGAAAAGCGCTAACGTAGAACACATGGGCCCCCAAACATGCAGGCCCACCGGCCTGTGGCCCAAAGTCTAGAACCGTGAGCATGTCTGAGTATTTCTCAGCTGAACCCCCATAACATCAAGATGCATTTTTATGAGTATATTTTATCTTGTGATAGAAAAGGATGAACAAGGGAAGGCCTTATTTTCAAATGTGGAGAGGTGTGTGGGTACCTTTTTGCAAAATTTCCATAGTTTCTTTCCTATCCGTCAGATATAAATCAGACGAACTATATTGCAGGATGGAAGGCACACCATCATCACCAACTCGTCCATACCGTGTTAAAAAAACTCTGTTTTTTATAAATATATATGTTATATATATTCCCCTTGATTTTTCTTATGTATAAAGTTGTGATATAAAAGATCTGTATATTTCTTTACAGAGGAAGTATCTCTCTGTCACAAATATATTTATGTGTAACTAGTTACTCCTGTCTTCTACTTCCTTTCGCTGATATGTGGGGCATCTGACAACGGGGTCCATGTGCCATATGCACCAAATTAGAGTGCACAACTGCATGGTAGACACACCCCGGTCATAGTGCTGCAGTAATTCCCAATGAGTCGTCAAATTACAAAAAAAATCCCCACCTTTCTAGCTTTAGTAGTAAGCTGGACGGACGAAGCGGCAAAATTTCAATGGTCCTAAATCCCCTTCTCCCTCGTCGGCTTTTTCAGAGAAAACCCCCGCTCGGTGATTGCATAGGGTTTTCTCATGGAGAACCTAGTACGAATTCTTCATCCATCCCCGATAAATCCAAGTCCCTTGGTCACGGGTACTCCTAGGATGGCAACCGCCGCCGTTGATGCATTTTTCTTCCTACTGAATCTAGTGTGTTTCATTTGCAGTGCCCAAAGTGCGAGGACCCTACAGGTTTCTGTGCCCTCGGCGAGACGCCACACTTGTTCATTCTTATCCTAACACAGGATTTTAAAACACGCACAATATGTTCCTGGAATCCTCTTTTCTATCCGGGAGGGTGGCATTTTTTGAACATGTTGTCGACTAATATGAAAATTTGGATTTCTATATTTGGATAAAAGGTACTAGTACCATGGTCAACACTGACGTGAAGGAAGAAATTATTTCTAGATTTGGATATAGGGAATACATTGTGTTCTCATATTATTTTTCCTGCAGTGCATTCCTTGCTCTGCCAAAACACATGTACTCAAGACGCTCGGCCTTGCCATAACTGAATACACCCGTTTAATGGTCATAGTGAAGACAAGCCATGGATATAAGTTTCGAGTTGGGTTCATGAACCAAGAAGATCGCTGCTTTTTTATGGCCGAACTTGGATAAACTTTCTCAAGTGTTATAGACTGAAACTTGGCGCACGAATGTTGATGGAAATAACAGAACCTGGTCTCATCTTCACTGCGATCTTCCACCCCGACGTCATTCCAATTGTTCATCCATGTTAGTTTCGTATCTGGTTCTTGCTTCTTGCCTCGATTACCTCTTAATCCACCTATTTTGTCTAACTAATCACAATTTAACTTTATAAGTAGCAGCGAAACTCTCATGAAGATGCTACTTCTAACTAATATTTTCTTATAATTGGTGGCACGTGTAGGTTTTTTCAAAGTTAAGCAGGCTACTGACTTGTTATTCTATAAGAACTCGGCTGTTACTCATGGCACTGAAGTTGACTTGGACGACATCCACAAGTTCCTACACTTTATTGATCGTCTTGAGGTCCTTGTGGGTCGTTTCAATGGTGGAAGGCCATGTGGGATATGTGTGCCACTGCTGCACTCGTTGAACAGGTGCAACTGTGTTGAGAAACTTATGGTATGAGTTGTTTTCTGTTATATATGTTGTTCATAAACTCTTGCTTATGCACAGTTTTACAGCTGTGATCTTCTTGAAACAGGAATTGCCCGGGGTCTATTGTTCCTATACAGATGCCTGACCATGGTCGGGTCAGACTTGCGCTTGGTCACAACATGATGTTTATGTCGACCTACTCCATTCCCCTTAGAGGTGAAAATATACTTATTCATGGGTGGTCTCAAATAATGAAGGCCCGTCCATCTTGGAGTATAGGACAGAAGATTATGTTCCTGCTTTTCCATGGCTCTAAAGTGAATATCCTATTTATTGACCACACTGCGAGATGAAGCCACTTTCAGAAGGTTGTGGATGCGCGGGGTGGCGCTTGGACCTTGTCCTGGGGCTTGGCGGCCTCACCCTTTGGTTATTAACTGTAGGAAAAGTAGCACTGTTCGAGGCATGCTTTGTAAGGTTGAACCTGTATAAGTACGCATACTGCTTTCAGCTATGGTTGTTAAGTGCCCCTGCTAGTTTCAGTTAAGGTTGTTAAGTATTCCTACTACTTTTACAGTCTGTCGTGTTTCTTCAGTCCTGTCTTCCTCCAGCCGCCAAAACCAAACCAGCTCTGGCAGGGCTGCCTGCTTTCGCCTCCCATGGCTGGCTGCGCCTCAGCGCACGCATCGCCGCCCCACCGTATCCTAAATCATTAACGCCGACCTCCGAGGCCTCGCCATTGTCCTTCACGCGCTTTGCTACGCTCACCGCGGCGCCGCCCTCTTGCGTTGTCAACATGGTCAACAAACAAGAGGAATCAGCAGAGGACTATAGATGGAGAGGCTGACAGTAGGGGCCCACCATGATCATGGCCGGATGCAAGGAAGTTCCTCATTATATATATATATATACTCCATTGTCAGCGTATATAGTCAATAGACAAGAGAACAACACAAGATCGGCTGACACCTGGGCCGTAGCTACTCGAGCAGTATTTTTTTTGTTATTATTGAGATGGAGCAGGATTTCAACTGGGTTGTGGCCCGTCTAGCCCAGGCTTATATTTTATGTTCACCACATGACCAGCCCAGCTATTTTTTGTTTGTGAAAATGAGCCCAGTTTATTTTTTCTGAAGAATACCCAATCCAGGCCTACTTATTTTTCTACGCCCCGATGGACTGCAACTCTTTCAAGACGCCTGCAAATCTTGAAAGTAATACGAAATGGGCTGTAAATATAAAAAATAGATGACAAATTCGCAATTACATTATAATTTCTGAATTTTTCACATTTTCAGATTCCAATTTCATGTGGCTTTAACCTAATTCAAATATATATTCAAAGTACTTTAAATCTGGCTCGACATTTCGGTATTAAAAATAGTTTGGAACCCACAGAAATATGCAAAATTCGTTTAAATTTTTAACCCTGGCTCTGGCCAACAAAAAAACGGGCTGCAATAAATTGCATAAGGAGTTGCAATGAGCTAAATATAAATTATTAAAAACATAGGGAATGGTCTGACTTGTGGGCCTATTAACTGACGTGTATGCAAGATTTTATTTATCTATTATATACGACAACAAACGATTCTAGTAGACGTAACCGTTGGATGTCAATCCAACGACCGTCGTGTTTCTTCAATCTCTGATCTTCTTGCTCCAGCCGCCAAATCCAGCGCCGGTGGGACCGCATGCTCCCGCCTCCCGTGGCTGGCTGTGCTGCCGCGCAGGCCTCACTGCCCCCTACTACTCCCACCGCTACCCAAGCCATCCTTCTATTCACCCACATCCCTCCACTGTTGTGGCTTCACCGCCTCCGGGTCATTCCCTTCCTAGGTCTCGTCGTCGTCCATCGCGCTGGTGTTCTCGGCACGGCATGGTGAACATTGTCAACAAACGACAACATCAGAAGAGGGACGTACATGGAGAGGATGATAGTTGGGACCCACATGGTCCATGGCCACACGCAAGCAAGTACCTCCTTATTATGCCAAAAAGAATGAATATTCTCACTGACAGCTCGGACCCACCAGCTATATCTGCGCACACAAGGAAGTGCCTCCTTATTACGCACAAAAAAATGAATACTTCGCCTGCTAGCTGGGACCCACCATGGTGGGAGGCTGACTTGTGGGCCAACTAAGTTGACGCGGGCGGAGGGCTTTGTCAACTTAGTCGACAAACAATTCTATCACCAGTGACCATTGGATTGTTAACATCCAACGGTCGTCCTGCTTCTTCGACCTCTGATTTTCTTGCTCCAGCCGTCCGAACCACCGCGTGCACTTACCTCCCCTGGCCGGTTGTGCTGCCACGGAGGCCTCACCGCCCCCTACTACTCCCATCACTGGCCAGGCCCTGCGGCGACGGCAGCCTCACACCGCAGCCGAACCAGTGAACCCTCGTACTCCTCTCCACGTGGGCATCCACTGTCGCGTCTTCCCCGGCCGACTCCACGTCGTTCCCTTCCTAGGCCTCGCCGTCGTCCACTGCCTTGGTGATCTCGGCGCAGTTGTGTCAATGTGGTCAACGAACGACTTCCATCGGAAGAGTACTGTACGTTGAGAGGCTGACAGCTGGCTCCATGGCCGCAGCAAGGAAGTGCCTCCTTATTACGCGCAAAATAATTATTCCTCCACCTAACAGCAGAGACCCACCGGACGGGCCACTGTGTTTCGTGAAAAGAAACGTTTCCCCCTGACTGCTGGGACCCACCAGCTACATCTTCGCACGCAAGGAAGTGTGTCCATATACGAGCAAAAAAATTGATTCGCCCCCTGACTACTGGGACCCACCAGCTACATCTTCGCACGCAAGGAAGTGCCTAACAGTCGAGACCCACCTGGTCGAAGCGTACGTAGCTTTGTCATTCTGGTCGCGAACATGTACGTACATACTGGTCGATGTAGAGGCGTGCACATGTGGTAGTAGAGGCGCGCACGTAGCATGTACACATACGTACATCGGCCATGCTACAAGAAAGAAAATACGGCCACGTACGTACATACGAGCAGGGTCTCGAACGCCTACTTGCGCATACGTACGGTCAGGGCTCGTGTACATGGCTGGGTTGGAATGGAGAAACTGTGTTGTCGTCATGTTCATGGGGTGCCAACCGGCTGGGTCAGAACGGAATGCGTCGTCGTGTTCATCAGGAGCCAACCATCTTGGACGGAACAACCGATGGAAATGAGGCATGGCGTATCGCAGAACGGAGGAAACGGCCTTGTGTTCGATCGGCAATGGTCGAAACGGGATCCTGCTCATCGGGAGGGGTCTAGTGTACCGCAAAACGGAGGAAACGGACTTCTGTTGGACGTCATACGGTCGAAATGGGGTCTTCTTGACCAGGATGGGTGTGGCGTACCGCAAAACGGAGGAAACGGACTTGTGTTGGAGCTCTACGGTCGAAACAGGGGTCCTGTTCATCGGGAGGGGTGTGGCGTACCGCAAACGGGACTCCACAGGCCACTGTTCATCCACCGTCGACCTCCTCCAGCCTCCACCTGCGACTGTTCATCCCCGGGCTCCTATTCATCTAGCCTCCACCACGCGCTCCTCCACTGGCTACTGTTCAACCAGCCCTCTCCACGGGGTCCTGTTCAACCACCCCTCCACGGGCTACTGTTCATCCAGCCCTCCACCGGCTACTATTCAACCAACCCTCCACCGGCTACTGTTCAACCAGCCCTCCACGGGGTCCTGTTCATCCAGCCCTCCACGAGGTCCTTTTCATCCACCGGCTCGATCGATCGGGGTACTGTTCATCCAGCGGCAACGATCTCTACTACCATGGGGTCCTGTTCATCTAACCCCCACAGGGAACTGTTCATCCAAACCCCCTCAACAACGCTCACTGTTCATCCAGAGGCAGCATCGATTGGCTTTAGTTAGCAGAAGTAGCGAAGGAATCACACTTGGGTTCAGTTAACAGCAAGGGATCGATCGATCGCTCGGGTTCAGTAACGCGTAGCCTGCAGTGCAATCACTCGGGTTCAGTTAGAGCCCAACGCCTCCCTCGGGTTCAGTTAGATCCCAATGCCTCACACATACGCGCATACGTACGAGAGAAACGCGCATCGCTCGGCTCCCGACCTCCCACCGTAACCAGGAACTCCCCGATATTTTCCTCGCCCTCGCTTCTACCATGGTTTTTTCCGTCATGGACGGCCCAAAGAATGTCATGCAGCTACGTCTCCGGCCTGCCCAGGATGAAAAGCACATTTTCTATCATGATTTTTTGTCATAGAAGTAGGACCCCACCACATCTATGATGATACCGGGTTTTCTCACAATTATCGTCATAGAAGTGTCATAAGTATGACACAATTTTTTTCGTTTGGCCCAAAATGTCACGGATGTGTCTTTTTTGTAGTGAGGACGCGTGCGGTATGTTTAATCTCACCCTAAATCGGTTGGCATGGCCTACTTTCCTGAACATATTCTAAATATTGCTACATTTGGATAAAAGGTGCCACATGCACCATATACGTCAAAGGGGATTTTCCCCCTCTTCTTTCTATATTAGGAAAATTAATGATGTATTGTTCTTTCGATTACTCTCATATTTCCATGACATCATGTTTACCCTATCTGTCTAATTATAGATTTTTGTCCTTGAATTTCAACCGTTGTATAGTTCTTTCAATTTGGGCCCATATTTGCATATTACCATATTTTCTTTAACAATCCTACCATTTTCTGCAGCTCATCCCTTGCTATGCAATAGATTATGTAGTGCACAATCTTTCCCTTTACATAGATCAAGACTGCACGGATGTCGTACTGCACACAAACCATGGATTTACAATCTACTATAAGACTTGATGAACGTGGTGACTCATATTTTGGCACTAGCCTTTGGAAAGAAATTTCTAAGTTTTATCGACTAAAAGCTGGAACTAGAATTACACTGCACATAAAAGGGCCTGGTCATGAGATATATGCTAACCTCCCTAACAAAATCATCTGTCCAGACTTTGTTCGAAGTAAGTTTTCTTTACAACTATCTGCATGTTGACTTACCCAGCACTGTCAAATGAACTATGTAGTATTTAAGCAACCAACTGTTATTCCCTTTTCTTACTATATTCCTACCTAATAACTTCTAGTTACCAATACACTTTTCTATTGCCCTGTTTTAACTAAATATTCCCTATAATCCCATTTCTATCAGAAAGCGCCGCTGACAAGGAGACTCCGTAGATGGATAATGGGGCTGCCAACAAGCGGAGGCGGGGCGAGCTAGAACCGCAAGCGACTCCAGTAGGCCTAGACTTCATCAGCAGCCTCCCCGATGATATGTTGACAGTCATCATCTCCCTCCTCCCAATCAAATATGGGGTGCGGACAAATGTCCTTTCCCGATGGTGGCGCCCCCTATGGAAGTCTAGCCCTCTCGACCTCATTGACACCCACGAGCTCTACCATGGCTACCGCAAAAGCTTGGATGTGTTCTCCAAGATCCTTGACAGTCACCTTGGCCCAACTAGAGGCCTTAGAATGTGCAAGTTCCATTCCAATGGCAAGGACCGAGCCAAGCTTGACGACTAGTTCCGATCCCGCACCCTAGATCAGCTCGAGGAGCTCACTTTTGATGATGGGCATATGCGGTCGCTGCCAATGTCCGCACTCCGCCTCGCGCCCATGCTGCGCGTCGCCAAGTTCAGGAACTGCCATTCACCCCCTCCTTAATGACGCGCCCGCTCTTATTCTACCACGACTGAAGCACCTCGAGCTCGTCGCCGTCTGACTCTTAAACAGTGACATGGGGCGCTTGCTCTCTGGCTATACTGCACTCAAGTACCTTTGTCTTCAAGCGATCAATGGGTTGAGTACCTTCCACACCACCTCCATGACTCTCCGGACTATTTATGTGTGTTGCTGGTGCGGCAGGAAGACATCACAAGATGTGTACAACGGTATGGTCATTGAGGACACACCTGCACTTGAGAGATTACTTGTAGTTGATCAAGAAGGTCCAACAAGAATTAATGTCATTTCTGCGCCGAAATTGACATTGGTGGGCTACTCGTCTGACAAATACTCCAAACTTGTTATTGGATCCACACCCGTTCAGGTACAACAGTCGCCTTCTACCTCTCCTTCTACAAATTAACATTATTTCTAATTTTGAAGATGTTTGTTCATCTGTCATTCTAAAAATGATTCCGACAAGCTTGACCCCGAAATTGTGCACAGTGAAGGTCTTGGCACTAGAATCTATTAGCCCCAACCTGGAGCAAGTTTTCAGTTTCCTAAGATGCTTTCCGTGCCTGGAGAAGCTATATATCGAAGTGATGTTCCTTTCCTGTTAAATGTTAACCCTAAGGGAGTTCAATTTGTGACACCTTTTTCCAAGTTAACAATGACAATGTACTGTGATTTCTGAAGCATTCTTTTGGAGTATTCCGTACATACATATTCCGCCCCCCATATGGTTACAATCAATAAGCATTTCTCCTTTGGATTCATCTGTACTAGTTTTCTTAGGGAACTTTTCATCCACTCCAACCTCTTGTGAAGAAGGATACATTTTTCTAGAATGTAATCAATTGCCCATGTTAATCATGAAAGATCGAAGATGGCATGTTAGTGCATTTTACAAATCCTGTAAACCAAATAGGCCTGTAGTAATGTTCAAAACTGCATGTAGGCACTAACAGGTTTTCTTCGTTTGCGGATGAGATTAGGCCCAATGGTGGATAATGTGATACAATATAACAATCACGTCGAATGCCTAGATCTGCATCTCTCAGAAATTACTTTGAACTCCTACCGAGGGACCTTACTGGAGATTATATTCGCCAGGTTCTTTGTTCTCAGAGCAAGGGTGCTAAAGGAAATGAGGTTTGCCCTACATTTATTTCGCAAAAATGAATGGTTTGTTGATCAGCGCCAGCGCCTGTGGCAGAATGGAATAGGCTCCAAAAATGTTGAATTTCATTTTGGAACTTCAGATGATAGAGTAATCGGAAGTCATCGTGTCAACCCCATACATGACTTATCAGTGGATGACCCCTTTGCAAAAATTGTGAGGTTTTGAAACCAGACTTAGAAGTGGTAATATTAGTCTAAACCTCTCTGATATCCATGTTCAGCGGATCGGCAGGAGCATTTGCAGCTGATGAGCTGAATTTCATTTCTAATATCAGTTTGAACCTTGTAATCTTTGAATTTGAGCCATATAACTCTGGAATTTGAACCTTGTAATATTTCGAGCTTTTGTGGTACAATCGTTGAAATGGCATCGTATGAGACTCGTATATTGGTAGCACCATTTTGACCTTAATATGCAATGGTCTTAGATTTTATTAACCATTCTCGAATCTGTTTACCTTGTCGATCTCACAGCACACCATCTGTATAGCTAAATCGACTGCGATCTTCGACATTATTGCACATAGTTGGTTTCTTCCACTGTGTGGCCTGTAGAGCGCAGAATTAATTATCGCACTCGAGTGTCCATCATAACCCTTTTGTGTAACTTCGGGTAAACTTATGACCGAAGTCATTCCACACACTTCATTTTTTACAAATCTTTTTGCCAATAAATGCCCACGATTTGTCCCTCTTCTAGCCAACGCGTGGCCAAACTAGCAGGGCGAGAACCTTGCATGGTAAACTGTGTGGTAGCGCGGGAACATGCTCACTAACGATACATTTGGCGCCTCTTCGAGCCCACGTGTGCGGTGCGGTGTTGTCAAGCGTGCACTGGAATCCTCCACTATGAACGTTGTGACAAGACGTGACGATTACAGGCCGGCCGGCCCCCATTTATTACAGCGGCCAACGTTTCGATCGCGCCCCACCATTGCAAGAAGCACACCCAACATGAGAAATTCTTAGAGGGTATCATGTGCGGCTCCAATGGCGCTCCGAACGGCTGCCGACGACGAGCAGCAGTTCACCATGCGTGTCATGATGGACACCCACAGAAGGTTCATGGACGTCTCGGTGGTGTACACCAAAGACCCGGTCTGGGTGGAGCACTCCATCCACATCATGGAGTTGTTGCTTGCTGAGGAGAAGTATAAGGTGGTCAAGTTCGACCTCGAGTACACCCGCGCTCATGCCGGGTCTCATCACAAGGTCGCCATCGCCCAGATGTGTGTGCGCCACCAGGTCCTCGTCTACCACTACTACCTGGCCACAAGGCCTTGCGAGCATTTCGCTAGGTTTATCAACAGCCCCCACTACATGTTCACTATGATGGACATCACCAACGATGTAAAGGCGCTCGAGAATTCGGGCATCGCCTGCCAGAATCTTGTCGACATCCAGGGCCAATACAAGATCTGGGGCAGCAAGGAGCATGAGAAGGACTCACTGGTTCACCTCGCCGAGGCCATCATCGACCCCTACTATAGAGACATGAAGGATTCATGCACCAAGGACAAGCGTGCCTGGCACTCGGCCTGGATGGAGAAACTCGACAAAGCTCGTGTCGTGTACGGGGCCAAGGAGGCATACACGAGCTACGACATGTACAGGCAGATCATTGACATGAGGAAGTGCCTCCTTCCCTAAAATGACCAGAGATCCAGCCGGAAGCAGAGCAATGGCAAGCATCATCGCAACAATAAGTAGATGATTAGATCCTCGTTTCTCCTACTTTAGTATGCATGTAATTTCTTACTTAGGTGTGTGGAAATGTTATGTGTGTAGTCACTTGTGCAATTGTATGCTTAGTTTCGTTATGCAATGCTGTGTTTTTAAGTATATATGTTGATGCTCTATAGACACAGCGTAGATGTTGCGTGGACAAACAAAATCACACCGCACATGCACTAAACAATGGAACCTGTCGGTGATGTTTTCATCAATCACTCACAATTGTATACCAGCAATCGTTTGCTCACAACACACACGGCTTGTTAGTAGTAATCATTTGTGTTGTTATCGGTCTTCGCACAAGTTTCCAATTACAGACATGTTTGCCGCATATCACACACATCTTGTTAAGTTGAACCATTTTTGTTCTCATGTCTCAACGCAAAAAGTTCATCCGAGTGAACCGCATGCCGTATATCGCACACACCTTTGATTTGGCTGGCCGTTTCTTTTGTGTTGCCTAATCAGAAATAGTTCATCCGAGTGAACTGTATGTTGTATACCGGACACACCTTCATCTGGCTTCCCGTTTCTTTTGATCCTCCTCATCACAAACAGATAATTGAGCTGAACTATATGCCCTGCATCGCACACGCAACTAAAATCTGAACCGTCCGGCATCGCAAACGTTTCGCACCTTTTTGACGGTTTTTACACCACCGTTTGGGATTATGGCATCACACACAGTTTCATCGAAGGGTCTCTGATCGTAGTGTTGCATTAGCAGCATCTTGCAGTAGTGTTTCTAGATCAATTAACAGTCTTTTGCAAAATCAATTTAATATCTCTATTGCTCAATTCTACTTGACCGCTAGACTGAGGATGATATGGAGATGCAATTCTATGGTTAACATCATATTTAGCAAGCATTTTACGGAAATCACCATGAATAAAATGTGAACCACCATCAGTCATTAAATATCTAGGGACTCCAAACCTCGGAAAAATAACTTCTTTAAGCATCTTAATAGAAGTGTTATGATCAGCACTACTAGTTGGAATAGCTTCAAAATACTTAGTAACATAATCAATAATAACTAAAATATGTGTATACCCATTAGTGGAAGGAAACGGTCCCATATAATCAAAGACCCAAACATCAAATGGTTCAATAACAAGTGAATAATTCATAGGCATTTTCCTGACGTCTACTAATATTACCAATTCTTTGACATTCATCACAAGACAAGACAAAGTTACGAGCATCCTTGAAGACAGTAGGCCAATAAAAACCAGATTGCAATACCTTATGCGCAGTTCTATCTCTAGCATGGTGTCCTCCGTAGGCCTCGGAGTGACATTTGCGTAGGATCTATTCCTGTTCATGCTCAGGTACATAACGTCTAATAACACCATCTACTCATTCTTTATAAAGGTGTGGGTCATCCCAAAAGTAATGTCTTAAATCATAGAAAAATGTTCTATTTTGCTAGTATGTGAAACTAGGTGGTATAAATTTAGCAACAATGTAATTATCATAATCAGCATATCATGGAGTATTACGAGAAGCAATTATCACAACTAATTGCTCATCAGGAAAGCTATCATCAAAAGGCAGTGGGTCATCAAGAACATTTTCTAACCTAGACAAGTTGTCTGCAACGGGGTTCTCACCTTTCTATCAATAATATGCAAATCAAATTCTTGTAACAAGAGAACCCATCTAATAAGTCTAGGTTTAGCAGCTTTCTTTTTCGTGAGATATTTAATAGCAGCATGATCAATGTGAACAGTTACTTTGGAATCAACTTTATAAGATCTGAACTTATCACAAGCAAATACAACTACTAAAAATTCCTTTTCAGTAGTAGCATAATTTCTTTGGGCACTATCTAGAGTTTTACTAGCATAATGAATAACATTCAATTTCTTATCAACTCTTTGTCCTCAACTACATAATCACTAGCGTCGCACATAATTTCAAAGGGTAAATCCCAATTAGGTGGTTGAACAATAGGTGCAGAAATCAAGGCTTTTTTAAGTATTTCAAATGCTTCTTCACAATCATCATCAAAAACAAAAGGAACATCTTTTTGCAACATATTAGTGAGAGGCCTAGAAATTTTAGAGAAGTCTTTAATAAACCTACTATAGAAACAAGCATGACCAAGGAAACTTCTTATACCTTTGATATCTTTAGGACACGACATTTTTTCAATAGTGTCTACTTTAGCTTTATCAACTTCAATACCTCTTTCAGAAATTTTATGCCCGAAGACAATACCTTCATTAAACATAAAGTGGCACTTCTCCCAATTCAAGACAAGATTAGTTTCTTCACATCTCTGCAAAACTCGATCAAGGTTGCTTAAGCAATCATCAAAAGAAGTTCCGTAAACGGAGAAATCATCCATGAAAACCTCCACAATCTTTTCACAAAAGTCAGAGAATATAGTAGTCGTACATCTTTGAAAGGTAGCAGGTGCATTGCATAAACCAAAAGGCATACATCTATAAGCAAAAGTACCGAAAGGGCAAGTAAAAGTGGTCTTTTCTTGGTCCTCTTTTGACACAGGTATTTGAGAAAAACCAGAATAACCATCTAGAAAGCAAAAATGTGTATGTTTGGATAGTCTTTCTAGCATTTGATCAATAAAAGGTAAAGGGTAATGATCTTTTCTAGTAGTTTTGTTCAATTGCAAAAATCAATTACCATTCTATAACCTATAATAATTCTTTGTGGAATCAATTCATTCTTATCATTAGGAACAACAATAACACCTCCCTTCTTAGTGACACAATGTACAGGACCTACCCATCTACTATCAGCAATAGGACAAATTGTACCTGCCTCCATAAGCTTTAGTATTCATTTCTTACCACTTCTTTCATCTTAGGATTTAACCGTCATTGATGATCAACAACTGGTTTAGCATCAGGCTCCAATAATTTTGTGCTGACATAGAGTGGGACTAATGCACTTAAGATCATCAAGAGTATATCCAATAGCGGAACGGTGCTTCTTCAGAGTTTTCAATAATTTCTTTTCTTCATGCTTTGAAAGGTTAGCACTAATAATAACAGGATATATCTTCTTTTCATCAAGATAAGCATATGTTAGAGTATCAGGTAATTGTTTAAGCTCAAACACGGGATCACCCTTGGGTGGAGGAGGATCCCCAAGGATTTCAACAGGCAAATTGTGTTTCAAAATAGGCCCTTGATTAAAGAATATTTCATCAATTTCCCTTCTTTCATTCATAAACATATCATTTCCATGGTCTAGCAAATATTGTTCTAGAGGATCAGTAGGAGGCACGACAATAGAAGAAAGACCAATAATTTAATCTTTATTAGGCAATTCTTTATCATGGGGTTATCTACAAAATTTATAGAAATTAAAATCATGAGACATATCCCCTAAACCAACAGTAACAATATCTTTCTTGCTGTCTATCTTAACATTAACAGTATTAAAAAAGGTCTACCAATTATAATGAGAAAAAGTCATCTTGTGGGGAAGCAAGAACAAGAAAATAAGTAGGATATTTTATTTTCCCACACAAGACTTTGACATCTCTAACAATCCCAATTGGTGATATAGTATCTCTATTGGCAAGCTTAATAGTAACATCAATATCTTCTATCTCAGCAGGTGCAATATCATTCATAATTTCTTGATATAAGGAAAAAGGAATTGCACTCACACTAGCACCCACATCACATAAGCCATGATAACAATGATCTCCTATTTTAACAGAAACAACGGGCATGCCAACAATGGGTCTATGTTTATCTTTCATATCAGGTTTAGCAATTCTAGAAGCTTCATCACAGTAATAAATAACATGCCCATCAATATTATAGACCAAGAGATCTTTAACCATAGCAATACTAGGTTCAACTTTAATTTGTTCAGGGGGTGTAGATGTTCTAGTATAACTCTTACAAACCACAGTTGATGCTTTAGCATGATCCTTTATTCTAATAGGAAAAGGTGGTTTCTCAATATAAGCAGTAGGAACAACAGGATCAACATTATAAATAATAGTTTCTTCTTCAACTTTAATAGGTTCTACTACTTTCACTTCAATGGGAGGATGATATTTAAACCACTTCTCCTTAGGGAGATCAACATGAGTAGCAAAATTTTTACAGAAAGAAGCTACTATCTCATAGTCAAGTCCATACTTAGTGCTAAAATCACAAAAAGCATATGTATCCATAAAAGATTTAACACAATCAAACTTAAGGTTTGTACCTGACTCCTTACCTTCTTTGAGTTCCCAATCTTCAGAGTTGCATTTAATTCTCTCCAATTAATCCCATTTGAATTCAATAGTCTTCTTCATAAAAGAACCAGTATAAGAAGTATCGAGCATGGATCGATCATTATGAGAAAGCCGAGCAAAAAAATTGGATAATAATTTGTCTTGAGAGCTCATGATTGGGGCATGAATATAACATTGAATTAAGCCTCCCCCAAGCTTGAGTGATACTCTCTCCTTCACGAGGCCAATATATATATATATATATATATATATAATTCGGATCATGATGAACTAGATGCATAGGATAAAACTTCTGATGAAATTCCAATTTCAATCGGTTGTAGTTCCGTGATCCAAGATCATCACATAGCCTATACCATGTCAATGCATTTCCCTTCAAAGATAAAGGGAGGACCTTCTTCTTGACAACATCTTCGGGAAAACATGCAAGCTTAAATAATCCACAAACTTCATCCACATAGACTAGGTGCATATCAGTATGTAATGTTCCATCTCCTACATAAGGATTTGCTAGCAGTTTCTCTATCATACCCAAAGGGATTTCATAATAAATATTTTCAGTGGGTGCATAAGGTTGAGGAGCAACTTCTTGCTCTACCGGTCGAGGTGAAGATACCTCGAACAAGCCCCTCAAAGGATTATTTTCCATAGTAACAAGTGACAGTAAATTTCAGCACACTATATAAATGTTTCCTTACCAAAGGCACTTCACTCCCTGGCAACGGAGCTAGAAAAGAGTATTGACGACCCACAAGTATAGGAATCTATCGTAGTCCTTTTGATAAGTAATAGTGTCAAACCCAACGAGGAGCAGAAGGAAATGACAAGCGGTTTTTAGTAAGGTATTGTCTACAAGCACTGAAATTATCGATAACAGATAGTTGTGTGATAAGATAATTCATAACGGGTAACAAGTAACAAAAGTAAATAAGGTGCAGCAAGGTGGCCCAATCCTTTTTGTAGCAAAGGACAAGCCTGGACAAACTCTTATATAAAGCAAAGCACTCCCGAGGACACATAGGAATTACAGTGAAGCTAGTTTTCATCATGCTCATATGATTCGCATCTGTTACTTTGATAATTTGATATGTGGGTGGACCGGTGCTTGGGTGCTGCCCTTCCTTGTACAAGCCTCCCACTTATGATTAACCCCTCTCGCAAGCATCTGCAATTACAAAAGAAGAATTAAGATAAATCTAACCATAGCATGGAACATATGGATCCAAATCAGCCCCTTATGAAGCAACGCATAAATTAGGGTTTAAACTTCTGTCACTCTAGCCACCCATCATCTACTTATTACTTCCCAGTGCCTTCCCCTAGGCCCAAATCATGGTGAAGTGTCATGTAGTCGACATTCATATAACACCACTAGAGGAGAGACAACATACATCTCATCAAAATATCGAACGAATACCAAATTCAGATGATTACTTATAACAAGAATTCTCCCTTGTCCTCGGGAACAAACATAACTACTCACAAAGCATATTCATCTTCGTAATTAGAGGAGTAAGAATTATCATTAAGGATCTGAACATATGATTGATACGTTTGCTACCTCTTGAGCATTTTGTTGGTTTTCCCTTGAAGAGGAAAGAGTGATGCAGTAAAGCAGCGTAAGTATTTCCCTTAGTTTTTGAGAACCAAGGTATCAATCTAGTAGGAGATCACGCTCAAGTCCCACGCACCTACACAAACAAATAAGAACCCCACAACCAATGCGAAAAAGGGGTTGTCAATCCCTTCACGGTCATTTACGAGAGTGAGATCTGACAGATATGATAAGATACTATTTTTGGTATTTTTATAATCAAGAGAAATAAAGATGCAAGGTAAACTAAAAGGCAATAGAAATAACTAAGTATTGGAAGATTAATATGTTGGAAGATAGACCCGGGGGCCATAGGTTTCACTAGTGGCTTCTCTCAAGAGCAAAAGTATTACGGTGGGTAAACGAATTGCTGTCGAGCAATTGATAGAATTGAGCATAGTTATGAGAATATCTAGGTATGATCGTGTATATAGGCATCACGTTCGAGACAAGTAGACCGAAACGATTCTGCATCTACTACTATTACTCCACACATCGACCGCTATCTAGCATGCATCTAGAGTATTAAGTTCAAGAGAACAGAGTAATGCTTTAAGGAAGATGACATGATGTAGAGGGATAAACTCATGCAATATGATATAAACCCCATCTTTTTATCCTCGATGGCAACAATACAATATGTATCGGTACCCTTTCTTTCACTGGGATCGAACACCGCAAGATTGAACCCAAAGCTAAGAACTTCTCCCATTGCAAGAAAGATCAATCTAATAGGCCAAACCAAACTGATAATTCGAAGAGACTTGCAAAGATAAACCAATCATACGTAAAATAATGCAGAGGAGAATCAAATATTATTCATAGATAAACTGGATCATAAACCCACAATTCATCGGATCTCGACAAACACATCGCAAAAGAAGATTAAATCGAATAGATCTCTAAGAGAATCGAGAAGAACTTTGTATTGATATCCAAAGAGAGAGAAGAAGCCATGTAGCTAATAACTATGGACCTGAGGTCTGAGGTGAACTACTCACACATCACCGGAGAGGCCATGGAGTTGATGTAGAGTCCCTCCGTGATCAATGCCCCCTCCGGTGGAGCACCGGAAAAGACCCCGAGATGGGATGTCTCGAGTACAGAAGGTTGCGGCGGTGGAATTAGGTTTTCCTGGTGCTCCTGGATGTTTGGGGGGTACGTGGATATATATAGGAGGAAGAAGTACGTCGGTGGAGCAACAGAGGGCCCACGAGGGTGGAGGGCGCGCCCAGGGGGGTAGGCGCGCCCCCCTGCCTCGTTCCTTCCTCCCTTGTTTCTTGACGGCCACTCCAAGTCTCCTGGATCACGTTTGATGAGAAAATCATGTTCCCGAAGGTTTCATTCCATTTGGACTCTGTTTGGTATTCATTTTCTTCGAAACCCTAAAATAGGCAAAAAAAATAGCAATTTGGGTTGGCCCTCCGATTAGTAGGTTAGTCCCAAAAATGATATAAAAGTGTAAAATAAAGCCCATTAACATCCAAAATAGATAATATAATAGCATGGAGCAACCAAAAATTATAGATACGTTGGAGACGTATCAACGTCCATTTTGCAGCATGTTTACCTACTGTTATTTATAATGTTTTTATGCATAATAATGCTTTTTGGAGTAATTCTAATGCCTTTTTGTCTCATAATATGCAAGGTTCACACAAAGAGGGAGACTTCCGGCAGCTAGAAATCTGGACCTGAAAAAGCTACGTCGGGCCACCTATTCTGCACAACTCCAAATGAGCTAAAACTTCATGAGGAATTTTGATGGAATATATGAAAAATACTAGAGCAAATAACTATCGGAGGGGGGCCACGTGGTGAGCACAAGACACCATGGCGCGCCAGGCCCCCCAGGCGTGCCTTGGTGGGTTATGCTCAGCCCATCCCACCTCCGATGTCCGTCCTCTGGTACATAAGTCATTTTGACCTGGAAAAAATAAGGAGAGGACTTTCGGGACGAAGGGCCGCCATCTCGAGGTGGAACTTGGGCAGGAGCACTTTTTCCCTCCAGCGGAGCAATTCCGCCGGGGGAACTTCCCTCCCAGAGAGGGAAATCATCGTCATCGTCATCACCAACAACTCTCCCATCTTGGGGAGGGCAATCTCCATCAACAACTTCAACAACACCATCTCCTCTCAAACCTTAGTTCATCTCGTGTGTTCAATATTTGTATCACATTGGTACTTGTGGGTGACTAGTAGTGTTGATTACATCTTGTAGTTGATTACTATATGGTTTATTTGGTGGAAGATTATATGGTCATATCCAATATGCTATTTAATACCCCTCTGATTGAGCATGATTATCATTCGTGAGTAGTTACTTTTGTTCTCTAGGTCACGGGAGAAATCATGTGCAAGTAATCATGTGAACTTGATATGTGTCCGATATTTTGATAGTGTGTATGTTGTGATTCCCTTAGTGGTGTCATGTGAATGTCAACTACATGACACTTCACCATATTTGGGCCTAAGGGAATGCATTATGGAGTAGTTATTAGATGATGGGTTGCTAGAGTGACAGAAACTTAAACCCTAGTTTATGCGCTATTCTGTAAGGGACCGACTGGATCCAAAAGTTTAATGCTATGGTTAGAATTTATTCTTAACAATTTTCTCATAGTTTTGGATGCTTGCGAGAGGGTTAATCATAAGTAGGAGGTTTGTTCAAGTAAGAACAACACCTAAGCACCGATCCACCCACATATCAAATTATCAATGTAGCGAACACAAATCAACTCAACATGGTGAAAGTGACCAGATGAAATTCCCGTGTACCCTCAAGAACGCTTTGCTTATTATAAGAGACCGTTTGGCCTGTCCTTTCTCTCAAAAGGATTGGGCTACCTTGCTGCACTTTGGTTACTATTACCATTACTTGCTTGTTACAAATTATCTTGCTATCAAACTGCTCGCTACTTATAATCATAGTGCTTGCAGACATTACCTTGCTGAAAACCACTTGTCATTTCCTTCTGCTCCTCGTTGGGTTCGACACTCTTACTTATTGAAAGGACTACAATTGATCCCCTATACTTGTCGGTCATCAATGCTCTTCTCTGGCAGCGTTTCTGGGAAGTGAAGCGCTCTTGGTAAGTAGAAATTGGTAAGGAAACATTATTACTACGTGTTGAAATTTATTGTCACTTGTTACTATGGAGAACAATCCGTTGAGGGGTTTGTTTGGGGTATCTTCACCTTGATCGGAACCACAATTAGTTGCCCCTCGACACACTACACCTACTGAAAATATTGAATATGAAATTCCTTCGGGTATGATAGAACAACTTCTAGCTAATCCCTGTGTAGGAGATGGAACCGAACATCCTGATATGCACTCAATATATGTGGATGAAATTTGTGGATTGTTTAAGCTTGCAGGTTTACCCAGAGATGAAGCTGAGAAGAAGGTTTTCCCTTTATCTTTGAAGGGAAAATCATTGGCATGGTATAGGCTATGCGATGATATTGGATCTTGGAACTGGAATCGATTGAAATTGGAGATTCACCAAAAAAAAATATCCTATGCATCTAGTTCATCTTGATCGGAATTATATATATATATATATAATTTTGGCCTCGTGAAGGAGAAAGTATCGCTCTAGAATTGGGGAGGCTTAAGTCAATGTTATATTCATGCCCCAACCATGAGCTCTCAAGAGAAATTATTATCCAGAATTTTTATGCTCGGCTTTCTCATAATGATCGATCCACGCTCGATACTTCTTGTACTGGTTCCTTTAGGAAGGAGACTATTGAATTCCGTTGGGATCTTTTAGAAAGAATTAAACGCAACTCTGAAGATTGGGAACTCGATGAAGGTAAAGAGTCAGGTATTAAGCTTAAGTTTGAATTGTGTTAAATCTTTTATGAATACCGATGCTTTTCATAAGTTTAGCACTAAATATGGACTAGACTCTGAGATAGTAGCCTCCTTTTGTGAATGTTTTGCTACTCATGTTGATCTCCCTAAGGAGAAGTGGTTTAAATAGCACCCACCTATTAAACAAGAAATTGAAGAACCGGTAATATCTAAAGATGAAACTATTATTTACAATGTTGATCCAGTTGTTCTTACTACTTATATTGAAAAACCACCTTTCCTTGATAGGATGAAGGAACATGCTAAAATTTCAACTGTGGTCAATAGAAGTTATATTAAAACACCTAAGCCAGCTGAACAAATCAAAGTAGAACCTAGTGTTGCTATGATTAAGGATCTCTTGGTTGAAAATATAGATGGGCATGTTATTTACTTCTGTGATGAAGCTGCTAGAATTGCCAAACACGATGAAAAAGATAAACATAAACCTGTTGTTGGCACGCCTGTTGTTTGAGTTAAGATAGGAGATCACTGCTATCATGGTTTATGCGACATAGGTGCTAGCGTGAGTGCTATTACTTTTACCTTATATCAAGAAATTATGAATGACATAGCACCCGCTGAGATAGAAGACATAGATGTCACTATTAAACTTGCTAATAGAGACACCATCACACCACTTGGGATTTTTAGAGATGTTGAAGTCTTGTGTGGGAAAATAAAATACCCTACTGATTTTTTTGTTCTTGGTTCCCCACAAGATGACTTTTGTCCCATTATCTTTGGTAGATCTTTCTTGAACACCGTTAATGCTAAAATAGATTGTGCGAAACAAATTGTCGGTGTTAGCTTTGGTGATGAGTCTCGTGAGTTTAATTTTTCCAAGTTTAGTAGAAAACATCATAAGGAATAATTGCCTAGTAAGGATGAAATTGTTGGTCTTGCTTCTATTGTTGTACCTCTTACTGATCCTTTAGAACAATATCTGCTAGATAATGAAAATGATTTACATATGCATGAAAGAAATGAAATAGATAAGATTTTCTTTGAACAACGTCCTCTTCTTAAACACAATTTGCCTATTGAAACTCTAGGTGGTTCTCCTCCACCTAAAGGCGATCCTATGTTTGAATTAAAACAGTTACTAGACACATTGAAATATGCTTACCTTGTTGAGAAAAGGATATATCAGGTTATTATTAGTGCTAACCTTTCAAAACATGAAGAAGAAAGATTATTGAAAGTTCTAAGGAAGCACCGAGCTGCTATTGGATATACTCGTGATGATCTGTAACATCCCAAATTTTCAATTTGGAATGTTATACATTAGATCATCACTACATATCATATTTTATTGCTTTTGACCTGATCCAGAAATTCTACGCCACTCAAGGACCCACAGAGAGAGTTGGGGATTTCGTTATTTTCATATTTGAGTTTTCTCAAATTTTGAAAATAGGATCATTTGATTTTATTTATTTTATCTTCAATTATTTCTATTATAAAATATGAGAGAGGTAATAAAATGACTTTCCCAAAATAAAGAAATATTGAGGATTTAATAAAAAAATCAAATAAGATTTTATTTCGGAGTTTTTGGCTAGTTTTATTTGAATTTAGGAAAAATTGCATGTTTTTCAAAACTGCATTTTGAGCCAGGAAAATGTTGGTCTCGTTCTAAATATTTTATTTAGGCGGTGAAAATTTATATTGGCATTTTTAGAATTTTATTTTATTTCCAGAATTTTTCTTAGTTTCGGCGGAATTTTTTTTTAAAGTACCGCACGCCCGACTGGGCCGAAGACCCAGGCGAGCCAGGCCAGGCCCGCGCCGCCGCCGCCTCTCCCCGCGGGAGTCCGACCCGCCGCCGCCGAGTCCGGCCGGGGCACGCCTCCCGAGGCCGACCCCGACCCGACGCCCCCTTACCCAAGCCGGACGCCCCCCTCTCTTAAATACCGCCCA